>NC_091544.1:32485378-32788409 GCF_030788295.1 Drosophila virilis
AAAAACCCTGAAACTTCTTTGAGAAAAACGATTTGATAACCGGACGAAGAATTTCAAGAAATATATCTCTGGAAATTTTTTAAATGTATCATAGAGATACAAGAGTAAATTTAAGAATTAAGAATTTCACTTAATTTCGTTTAATAATTTCTTTTATTTTCCTTTCAATTTAGTTTATAGACACATTCTCCAACTCTCAACAGCTAACTATAATAAGCTCCTCGTGTTTAATCAAAATAGTCACACATAATAATTTATTTATAAAAAGAAATTATGCCATGACTGACGTCATTGTCGTCGTGTATAAATCGACATACAAATACACATTTCTCCGGCCTAAAACATATTCTATTCTTCTCCATGATGAGGTCATGACAATAGATTTTGTCAACAGTTTAATACTCTTATAAATATGTGTCTGGCTGCGTGGAGAAATGAATAGCCTTTTCTTTGTTTGAGCGGAGCCATTAGTACAATTTCTATGATAGATATTCATAAATTTTTATATTATTAATTAAATTAATCAAATACACATTAGCGGCACGCTCAACGCCGGACCCGGTTCTCGTTGGATCAGACGAGACGAAACGAATCGAATCAACTTTGGGCACTCATTAGAGTGCGGTCAAAACAAAGGGAGACGAAACAGTCGGACAGCGGGGCAGAGAAGCGGGGGGGCTGCGTCATTTATTAAATTGCCAATGATTTCTTTATTCGTTCAATGAACTTGCCACATTAAATGGCAAAAGGCAAATCAAATCAAAGCGATATTAATAATCGCCAATTAAAATGCTAATCGAAATAATAGTTGTTGGGCGACGGGGAACGTGAGGAATGGTACGCGCATAAAAACTCTTGTGTGTGTGGCTTGGCGAAACCAAGACACAAAAAGAAAATTCAAGCCATGGAAAAACCAGAATCTCTCAGGAGAAACAAAAAAACGCAGAAAAAGAAACAAAAATCTTGTTAGCTGACATCATTTAAAGAACTCGAGAGCCTCTAAAAAGACAACCCGTCCCAGAGATATACGAGCATTTGAATGTATTTATGGAGATCATGTCTGGCAAATGCCTGTTTGGCATTGCAAATCTCAGCGGTGCTGCCAACCAGGAAGCGCAAAAAAAAAAAAAAAAATAGAACCAACTTGTGGCAGTTGCAACTCCAGTTGGAAAGAGTTGCAAAGTTGCAAGCCAAACGTGTAGATGCCACAGTTGTCAAAGGAGGTGAAAGTTGGGCATGGAGCTTGAAAAGAGCTTGAACTTGGACGGATGGAACCAAGAAAATGTAACATGAAAACATTTGAACATTTGAAAATATGTTACGAATAGTTGAGGACAGCATGCAGAATAAATCTGAGCTTATGATTTATATACTAAGTATAAAACAGATTCAAAAATGCAGCGTCACTAGTTGCAAATTTGCAAAATAAAACTTGTCATTAGTTCAAATTCGTAGGCAGCAATATTATGTTCATTCTTCGCCATTTTGTATCCAAAATAATTCACCCAAAAACACTTTTATTCATTTAAACGATTTGTTTACCAAGAATTCACCACAGAATTCATTTAATATTAGAAAAATATCTGGTCACTCTGCCATAAACTAGAACTGCATAATTGACTGTTATCGATTGTAATTATTCAACTGGCAAGACTTTGTTCTATTTCTTTTTTTTCTCCTTTTTTTTTAACTGTTCATCCAACGGCAAGTGCAACTTGTTAAAATTTTTTCATCCAGTTTTTCTGCACTCATCGTTTATGCAAATTGTTTGTTAGACAAACAGCAAAAAGAAGAAAAATGAACAAGGGGAAGGAGAAGAAGAAAAAAAACTGGATTTGCTTGAAGAGCAAAAACTGTGCTACAAATGAGACGACACAAGAGAAATGGATGTTGTTATATTACTGTTAAATGCTGATACATAACGGAATTCTCTTAATGATGGCTAATAACTCGACAATGACAACAACAACAAGAACAAGAAAAACAACGATAACAACAACAGAAACTACTTATAGGCCCCGAAGAATTTTGTAGGCATTTTCTCAATGGCCTGTTCAAAATAATTGGCCAGCAACAAAAGAGAGGCGAACAAACTTTTGCCGCCGGACATGACAGAATAACAGCAACAACAACTACACAAATGTAACACAATATAACAACAGCAGCAACAACAACAACAACAGCAACAACAGCAACAAGTACAAGAACAATAGCAACAAGTTGGCAAAGACAGGAAGCCATAGGAAACATTGTCAGCTACACCCAACGTGACATCATCAAAATAATAAAATAGAAAGTATGTGTGCAGTGTGCGCGACTATGAGATACCCTATATGACTGAGAAAAGCGACGAATAAACAATAATGAAATATGCAGACTGACCTAATAATACCCTGTACTTAACCGGATGTGTGATACTTTTAAAACTAATACAATCTTAGGCCAACAGCTCTGACAAGACACAAAAAGCTAGATTTGCACGACTCTAAGATACCCTGTGCTTGGCCAAATACAAACAAAAGTGAACATCTTATAGAGTGAAGTTCACTACATAAAAATCACAACCTGCATATGACATGCAGTGTACCCGTTTAACAATTGGCTAAGGGTATTAACAACTATTCTACACATTTGTTAGGTAATACGACGACTAGGCAGCGCGTTTGGCTTTCACGATTGCAATTAAAGGGCGTATGCGAAGACAGTGTAAAAGAGAGAGTGTGGAAGCGGGGGAAGAGAAATGTAGAGAGTGTGTGTGTGAAAGAGACTTAAGCAAGCAACCAACTGGCCGGCAGATGCCAATGACCCAGGGGCGTAACTGATGATGACCATTACCAACGACATTACCATTAACATTAGCCATTGCGATGATGATGAGGCGCAATAAAAGCGTTTAAAATAATGGTAAAAAGCCAAATGCTAACATAAACAACAATTAAAACTAAACGCAAATGCGTAACGAAACAACAACAGAGCGAGACGGGGCGACAACAAGCAATGAGTTTGCAAAACAAAAAGAAAACAACAAAAACTTAAATGTAAAACAACAACAAACACAAGCTTTACGTGAGAGTCGATACACACACACACTCACACACAGAGACAGAGCACAAGACAATGACCCAGAGCAAAGAGAGCGACAATAGCAACAACACTTGAAGAAGAGTCATTAGCATGAGCTTGAACTAGTTGCCCAGGCAACATGTTGACAGAGCGAGCGAGCAATCGAGCGAGAGAGCGTGCTTGTGATCACTGCCTAGGCCAAGGTCAGGTTGGCAACATGTTGACAACATGCACTTACATGTGCGTATAGCGTGAGATGTTGCAATTGCTCATGTTGCCAACGAAACTGCAAATGTTGCGTGTCGCTCGCTCGCCTCCAGCTTCTCCTCCCGCGCTGCTGCTGTTGCTGCTGCTGCTGTGTGAGAAACAAGCCAAGAGCCACAAACTGTATTTGTTGTTGTTGTGCGGGTCAAATGTTGTGCACGCAACATGCATACATACATGTTGACGTGACCAGGTAGACATGTTGTCCGGAAAACCACTTGAAATTAAAGGTCAGCCTGAGGTAGGCAGCCAATCAACAACGGCATGCTCGTAACTTTATAATCATTTTCAACACACTTTGCTACCTCTCCCCGCCCATTTGTATGCCTCTTTACCAGTGTCCCGCTGTTTCCTCTGCTGCTGCTGCTGCTGCCGCTGCTGCTGTTTCTTCTTCCTTGACTCCTTCTCTCCTTGGCAACATGAGCTCTAATAATCATGACTTGTTAATCTTTACGCTTCTGCCTTCACACTCGCGCTACCATCTGGCCAAAGCACATTTGCTCAAACTCTTTCCTCTTCCTACCCCATCCCATGCCTTCTCCTTTTCGTTTATCTGCTTCGCGTCACGTCTGGTAAGCTGCTTGCAGCGAAAATAAAAATAAAAAAATAAGTAGAAGAAGCTGAGGCAGCGCAACAAGCTGGCATTTAACGGTGTATGTTCGGCTTCTTCTGCTGCTTTCAAAACCATCTTTTTCACGCATTATTATCATTATTATCATTATTATTATTATGATCATTACAGCTTTAGCATTATCATCATAATCATCATCATCGTGATATAAGTGCAAAAAACCATTGAACGTTTAGTTTTCAAGCTTTTTCACCTTTTGCCAGACAATTTCTTTAGCAGTTCCATCCCTGGGAAAGCCCTTTTCCACTCCATTTCAATTGCAACGGCATCTTTAAAGTTCAACTCAACATTTCCTGTGGTTATCCTTGGCAAAAACACTTTCATTGCGCTTTCGTCGCATTACTTTTTGTTACTTTTCAACCTTAGACAGACGTTTCCTTATCGCGGGTGTTGCCAGAAATGCGTCGCTTACAGACGATTCCACCCCCACCCCGAATTCACTCTTTTTCCCCTACATTTTACTGTTTAGTGACTCGGAAAACCGCATACAATTTCGTGTTTCCCTTATTTTTATTTCATTTTTTATTTTGGCTGTTTTCAAGCCATTATTTTTTTTTTTTTGGCACTTAGCCAAGGTTATGTAGGTCTGCCCAAAAAAGTTGTGTGTGGGGCCAAGAGCTTAAGAACCGTTATGCCAATTAAAGTTTATAAAAATATTCCAAGTATTTCGAGGAAAGTTGTGAGGGAAGTGTGTAAGAGGAAAAGAAGTTAAAGAGCGGGAGGATAATATAACAGCTTATTTGTTTGATCTTGCATTGGATTAATCTTAAAAATATACTAGCTAGAATTAATCAGTACATATTTCCCCGGCGCAAGTCTTTACTTATATTATTATTATTCAAAAACAGTTTCTCGAATAGGTCTCCACTCCACAAAGGTCCCCACACGCCTCATTCTCATTCCTGCCTTATATTATTCCCTTTCATATTTTCCCAATCGGTTTGTTCATACGTGATATTTCTTCTTCTACTATCTGCTAGACTGCCATTCGCCATTATTGTCAAGGTCTTTGGTCTGGGCTTGTCTCTGGGAACTGGGAACTGGGAGCTGGGATCTGGGTTTATTAACTTTTATGGCATCCACCGATGCGTAAGCTGAGCGAATCGAAATGCAACACCCAAGAGATATAGAAAAAATATGAAGCAAGAGCGAAAAACAGAAAAATATTGTACTTTGAAAATGAAATTGAAAACGTTACGCATGCGTTTTCAATGGCTTTTGAGGGGTTACTCAGGTGCGTCGGCCGCGACGGCGGGTAGATGGAGAAGGGGGACTCGCTCAAAGCTATCGAATGACACAAAGTATAAAGGAGAAGGAAAAAAGTTGATGCCGCGTATGCGAGCGCTCCAAAGTAAAATGGAAAATTGCGTTCACACAAAAGTGCAGCAGCTGGAAACGTGAGGTGAGACAGCTGCCACACAATCCTATCTGCCCCCAACCCCCTCCCTTACCAAGGCCCCTGCAACACCCACTCTATAGCGAAATGTGATCTGTGCGTAGTTTGTTTTTCTTTCACCATATTTCCGTTTTTCTTCTTTTTATTTTACCAACTCGCGCGAGCCAATAAAAGTAGGAGCCAACGCAGCGGCCTCTGCCAGAAGTTGTCCAGCTTTAAACGCATCCGAACGCCAGGATAAACGCCGCACCAGCAGCTTCAGCAGCAGCAGGATAAGGCGCCATTCGCCATGTCCGCACGCATATCGATTGCTATATTGTGGCTCATTTGGGCCAGGCTAAAGACGGATGCAGCCGCGGCCAGCAGCGGCGAAAGGTAAGCCACAAGTGACAACAACAGTCTCACAGTCGGGTGGAGACGACAGCGCCATGCTCTGTTCACAGTGTGCAAAAACGCTCAGAGTTCTCTTGATTATTGTACGAATGACTCTCAAACTGTAGCCGCATACCAGTTGATTTTGAACTGCCAATAAAATAAACATAGCCAATACGCCCGTTTTTCACTTTGTGAACAGAGCATAAGGACACGGTTGTGCAAATAAATTGCTGTGTCACTAAATCTTCTTGCCCAGGGTCCACATACGTCTGCACATGCCGGATGTTGTGCGTCAGCACACGCATTTTCACAAGGTCTACAAACACTTGCCACACCCACTGCCACCCCCTCAGCTGCTGAGGCCAGTGTCGGCGCCAATGGGCAAGCCGCATGTCTCGCTGCTGGGCTACACGACAACGGCGAGCGGCAGCGGGAGCATGGCGCCCAGTCTAAGGCAGCTATTGGCCACGCCTGTGGCCATGCCCATGCCCATGCCCACGCTGACGCCCAACTATGGACCCGCGCTCTTCGATAGCTACAATCAGCAGCAGGTAGAGGCGGCAGCGACACCAGCGCCGACGACGACCACAGTTAAGCTTAACAGCAGCTCCACACGGCAACAGCAGCAACTGCTGCAGCAGCTGTTCGCGGCGATTACAGCCGCGCAGAAGCAGCGCTTGGAGCAGCAACTGGAACTAGAGCCGGAGCAGGAGCCGGAGTCAGAGCCGGAACCGGAACTGGAAAATAACGAGCTGCTCAATGAGAACTTTATGGCTGCACTGCAGCGCGAATATCTGTCTCAATTTGGCGGCAGCCAGCGCAAACGCAAGAAGGTAAACTTTGTGAGCAAACTGCGCGGCAAACCGCAGCAGCAGCAGAGCAGCGAGGAGCAGTTCGATGAGTACCAGGAACCATACCTGGAAGCAGCCAAAGCCTGGGTGGAACTAGGCGAGAACCAGGATGAGAATGAGGATGACAGCGCGGCGGCATTTAGCGGACACAATAACGCGCTCAGTTCCGTATCCAGTGTAGACGAGTTTCTCAATGATGTGGGTGGCAACGCCTTTGCGACGCACTATGGCAGCATGTATAACGAATATGGCAACACTGGCTACGCTGGCCACACTGGTCACACTGGCTACCCTGTCCACGCTGGCTGGCAATCCAAGCCCACCGCTTTCAGTAGCTATGCGCGACCTACAAAAGCCACGCCCACACTTTCGAGAGCACGTCGACAGCGAAGACCCAACGAAACGGGTTCGGGCATGGGCAGCACTGAAAGAAGTGCCGGAAAAGTGCGCTACATCAAGTTGACAACGCGCAAGAAACGCAAGAATCGCATAAAGGCGAAAAGATATCGTACTTAGACATAAAACATGTAGACTATATATCACTATGAGAGGATATATGGAGACTATATAGGATTATGATAAGCAGCTGTCTAGTTATTAACTGTTAGCATACTTTTTTGAGCCAATCTGCAGTTAAACTTCAACTCTTACGTTAGTATTAAATATTAACAATGTTATGTTTTGATGTTTTTGTAGCAAAGATCTAATATAGAATAGAAATTTGTTAACTTTCAAATCGCATTTTGAGGTTAGTCTTATTTTTGAAGCATTTCCCAACACTTCAAGAGAATGCTGCTTACTAGAGTTGCCAACTGTTTTTAGCGAGCAGCAAAAAGAAAGCTTGGCTTGGACTTGGTAAGCAATACACAACATTGACAGACAGTTATCCAGAGTCGCCACCTTTTTTTGTGAACACAGTATTTCAAAACCCTGCAAAGCTAGATTTTTTCAGAACAGAGTTGCCATCTATGCTGAAAAAACTGTCTTTCAGTTAAATGGGCACGAATAGCAAATAGTAAGGTAGATTACTTTATTTGCTTAAAGTAACTGGTTTATCTTATTAGGGAATCTTATATAGTTTTTGTCAACATTCTTTAATCTATAAAGTTGAGTCAACTACACAAATTTCTTACCCACACTTAAGGAGATATTTTAGGGCTGTTTTCCCTTAGTTCACTATTAGCCCTCTACGCAATATCAATTTTCATTCGCAATCACTTACCTGTAAAGAGATAAAAGTTATAATAGAAAAGTTAGTCAAATTAAATGGAAAATATTTCAGGAGCGTAGCACTTAAATAATCATAGTAATTACGAGAAACAATTCCATGATGCCTTTTTCATCTAGTCTCTAGCCCCGGAATTGCTCATCCACAAACAAAGCATTAATGGGCCGACCCTGCTATCCGGGCCAGGGCAAGTATATAAAGGAGTGGAAACCCGAAGTTTCTTGGGAAATAAAGTATACGATTAAATGTGAGCGAGAGAAAGAGAGGAAAAGCGAGAGCAAATAATAGTACAAATGCTAATAAAATTCAATTAAAGGCCACAAAATTACAATAAAAGTGGCTGGAAAACTGACTCGGCAAGGGTCGCCGGTCAGGATTCTGGTGCGTACTGCTCTAGGAGAGGGATTGGCTGTGGCGGCGGGTGTCACATGAAAAGTCAAAATTAACGACTCATTTGGGCAAATTGAAGCCATAAACTACAAAGCAGCAAAGCCATACGCCCGGCCAAGACGCGCCACAGTATCAGGAGCCAAGACTAGCAAAGGAAACCTAATGCAAGAACTTCAACCCCCAGCCCGAAGCCCAGAGCTGACGTCACTCTGCACAGCAGCCAAAATATAAATTACGCACAAAATTCCAAATGAGTGACGAGCAGGCATTAGGTGGAGGGGAGACAGGGTAATAGGAGGGGGTTACCACTGCACTCGGAGTTGGATTTTAGGGGGGGGCGCTTGTTTATGTCCACGGGCTCATCCTTTATTTTCGTTTTTGGCAATAATTTTTACTACATCGCGCTCTTTCTCATAAAAATGTGTCATACAAAACGCCCCATTCTCTTTCTTTATTTCTCTGCTTTTCTCTGTCTCTCTTTATCTGTATCTCTCTCTCTTTCTCTCTATTTTCTATTGCTCTGTTATGTCAAACATTTGCTGCATACTTTCAGGCGATATTAAAAGCGTGCAAGATTTTCATTTGTATAACTGCGTATTCGAGAGAATGAGAAAGAGAGAGAGGGGTGCAGTGGGCGTGAGAGGGGCGGCAAATTGCCTGTCTGGCAAGGCTTTGGGCTCTGGTATGGGCGTGGCATCTGGCAAGGCGACACATAAAGTGTTGATGTGTCAACCAAATGACATTTATTGTTTAGAGGGGCGGCAAGGAGAGAGGACACAATTTCTCTGGCTCCATGCAAACGTTTATTATGGCCGCCAGATGGCGTCAACGTGCCGCGACAACAGGCAACAAGTGGTACGCCGAGCGTAGCCAGAGGCAAAGCAAGCACGTTAAAGGCTGCACAGAATTCCTCCTTGTGCATATATGTGGGCGCATAGCTGACCCGTTTGCAATTCATTTGATTTACAACGGAAATGAGAGAATTTTCGCATATGTAAAGCCCTCGATATATGGTTGTTTTATATGGTCGGAACATAAATGATTATTTCCAGATGATCTACGAGCTATTTTGAAATGAATGTGTGTCTGTTTGGGCTGGACTTGGATTGCCGGATTTTTAATATGGATTTATGATGATATTTTAACAGATTTAATCCATACGAACTTGAGCATTCAAAGTATATTTAAAAAATATGTACTCAACAGCTTAGTTTGTGTCACCGCTTTGAAAATTAATATCATAGATGCGTCAACAAGTTTTTTTTAGTAGCTAATACGCAAGCTGGCTACACTGGCTAATCATATAAATCATATAAATTACATAAATTGGCATCACTGTCAGCAGTTTATTCAGCACTAAAACCCTGACCCTGGGCAAAATAACTTTCCTTTACAAATGTCTATCTTTCAACAGATTTTTAAGATTATTCCTTGGTAACACTCTGCACATATTGACAGCACTTTTTAAGAATGCCATAGGCTGGCTGCACTGATTGCACTTTGTTCAGTACAATTTTAAGCCAAGCTGGCAGTACTTTATTTCGATCTTAAAATGACTTCATTAACATTGGCAGCACTTTAACAACACAACAACACTTAAACAAGTAAGTAGCAACAATTGAGTTTACAGCTAAAAAAATTGACAACTAAGCTGCATTTAAGGGAAAGAAATACTTGCACAGTAAAAAGTATCGACCTTTATATTTATATATGTACAAATTATCCGGTTAAGTGAGACGTTTATCGTTGCCATTACATTCTGGCCTTTGTTTAATAAAAGTGCCATAATATGCGAAGAGAAAAACCATTAATGGAAATTGAAATGCACAATTTCCTTTATGTATAATTCTAACCCAACTTTATAAGTCCCATAAAAGATGTGACACTGTACATATATCCATATATATATGTTTATATTTGTATATTCTCATTTATATAATTTTATGTATTCGCAATACAAAAATGAATTTCCAGCTGTGGTTCCTATGTTTTTTCTTTTTATCGCCACTCTCAAGGACAACAATAAATGAGATGAATAAATAAATAGGACATTATCACTGCAATTTCGACGCACCGCACATCATTTGTCTTTCGAGAAGGGAAGGGGGGAGGATTCTTTAGTCTGCCACGCCTTCTTCGCCTAATTTTGTTAGAGAATGATAAGAAAATGCCATCGGGCTCTGTGGCTAGCATAAGAATTGCAATGGCAAACAATTCATTAATTTAATTAATTTGTGGCAATTAAATGGCGAATGAGGGTTGCTGCGGGTGGTGACTGGATTGTTGCTGCCACGTGGGGCAACCAGAAAAGCCGCACAGTCATCATCAACTCAACGCTCGAGTCATTATTTATACGCATATATCTAGAGCTCTACACCCCCCCCACACTCATTCTCACACTCTCTCATTTCTTTTCAACCTGGTCATCATCTGGGGGCCCATCGATTCCCCAGGACACGCCCCCGCTTATTGTTGCCTGGCGCAAAAATGGGTTAAGTGTGTTCCATGTCCGTTTCGTAGCGCAGATAACGACAAACTGGGCCTTATTGTTCGAGGTGTTGAAATGTGGCACTTAGCTAAGAGCCAGATGCAACAATAACATTTATTTACGATACACAAGAGAACAAGAGCTGTATGAAGAAGAGCGGCGATAACGTGTGCCTTCAAATTAAGAACACACTTCAGATACTCTTTAATTGCTTGTCATTGCGAAGCCTCGAAATGATTCAGCTCGAAATGTGATTAAAGAGCGTTTGACGCTTTAGAGAACACAAAATAATTGGGGGTATGCGACACAAAGGAGAATTAAAGAAACAAATGCCTTTCGAGTAAGAAGCTCAAGTGGAGAGACTGAGAGCCTACTTTAGAGAGTGCAGAAAAACAAATATGAAAGAACTTTTATGCTATGATTAAACAAGTAAAGAAACGGTTTAGTGTTGCGTAACTCTCAGAAGAAAGAAATTCTTTTCTAAGCACTGTGAAAGAAAAAACAAAATCGAGCAAAATTTAATTTTAATAGACACAGAATGCATTTGCACAAAGGGGGTTTTATGATACCGATAATGTAGTTCAGTTGATAAACAAAGAAAAAAACTCAGTCTTGTAAAACTCATTAAAAAATTAGGAAAACTTCAAAAAAAGTTTTATAAAAACATCCTGAGTGAAATTTAATCCATAAAAATCCTATTATATATATTTTATATATATAAGAGTTATCGGTTATCTATTCAACAAATGACCGACAAATTTGTATTACTATGCAATTTTAATGTAATCGAATATATTCTCGATTATTTGCGTCTGTTGATGAAGAAAGTATCATCAACTGAAATTAGATTTGGCTGCACTTTGCCAGTTAAATAATCGTTTTATCCAGTTTAATTTTTATGTCTTATATGCTGCATAAAGCGCACTCAAAGTTCGTTGTAAAAGATACATTTTGGCCTTAACCATTTAGCATATGCATTGGGGGTGTGTTCGTGGCCCCAAACGATTAGACCGAAGAGCATTTGCATAATATGAGCCCCAGACCAGGGTTTAAGTGCTCTGCGGCGTCGTTGTCATGCACTCGTCAGCCCAACCGCCGCTGGACAACTGAGCAATTTAATTAAAATTAAAAGTACAACTGCTGCAACAACAACCACAACAACAACAACAAGGACAGCCAGAACAAGTCAAAATACTCGCGGGTATTACGAATGTATTACAAAATGCTAATTAAATGCCATGAAATTGGGCCAAGCCTCGCAAATGTGAGCCACTAATCACACCCACGCCCCCGTTCCGCCTCTGTGAGGCACATAAGGGCGTGGCTGGGGGGTTGTTATTGTTTTCGTTTTTTTTTTTTGCTGCGGTCTCAAGTGCATTGTGTAAAAAAAATAACAAATTCTTGCGTCTATTTGCGACAATTAAGTGAAATTACATTTGTGTGTCACATGCGGACGATGATGTGGTTGATGTTGAGTATCGTTGTCATCGCCACAGAAATGAGCTTAACTAACACATACAAATACACACACTTGCATAATTATACAACACTTAGATGCAGCTGACAACTCTGACTATTTTCATTAAAATTAAACTTTCAGTAGGAGGAGGAGACTTTAAAAGGTTACATATGCTACATAAAAAACTACATGTTAAATATATAAAACGGAATTAATTAAAAGACATTTTTGTTTAGTGTTGTAGAACACTTTTACAAAGAACAATGCTTATTCCAGTGTTTTAAAGGAGCATGTTTTTTAATTATATATTGTTAAACTAGACAAAAAATAAAAAGAAAAATATGTTTAGTTCAAATCCTTTACAAAATAAAATAAATTTCAATAAATACTTGTCAGTGTGGTATAACTGTTAAGCGGAGAAAGAATAAAGTAATTCAAAAATGCTACAGTGTTGAAAAACACTTTGTAAATGCACTTAAGTCCTATAACATTTTCATATAAACTGTATTGTAAAAGACACAATGAATCTTAAAATACTCAAAGCGAATACTTCCACGGAACTATATATAACTGTTGAAAATCTGGCAAATGGCAGTGTTGAAAATCTGAGCAATATGCCTGGAAAAAAATAAGCGTATTCTCTAAATTATGAAGATAATTATTATAATATATCACTCTTCTGTTGCCCAGTGTGGATGGGTTAAATAAAATAGTAAAGATACGATGGATATTGAGTCGGGTAGAAGTTGCTGCAGCTGCTAATGACTGCTGCGAATGACTGCTGATGCAGCTGCTGTTGGTGTAACTTGCGCTAGTTTCAATTAGATCTAAATTTCAGTTGACATTTGAAACAATTAAAACGAATGAGTGCATGCAACAATATGGCACAAGCTTTGAAAGCTGTCCGAGTCGCCTAGCCACCAACTGACGTTGATGAGATTTTGCCATACGAATGACGCCGACGATGAGGACGACGATGACGATAATGATGATGACGGGCAACGTCTGTTGGCCCGGAAAGCATGAAATAAAATGCGTAACACTGAATGATGCAGTGCGTCGCCCGCCTGGTTGTCATCTTTGCGGTTGTTGTTCGTCATCATTCGTTTTGCTTGGCTCTGGCAGTTTTCTGATTATCCCAAACAAAAGTCAGAGCCGGCAGGGAGTGTATGAGCCTGTGTGTGTGTGTGTGTGTGGGTGTGTGTTTGTCTGCGTGTGTGTTCCGGCGGGTCTTTCGGTTCGTCGGATTGGACAGCTGTGATTACAACTTTTCTGTTTATGTTTTGTAATTGTGTGCCATGGGTTTTGTCGGTTTTTGACAGTTATGATGAAGAAAAATGTGGGTGCCACACATACACACACAAGCACGCACAAATACATGCACGCATGATGCATTAGACAGCAGTCAACGCAATGTGGCAACTTATTCTGTTGGCCATTTGCAACTTATTGTTGCGTATTCCCAGGGCAAAGCACTTTGAATGTGACACTGCGTAGCGCAATTTTACAAATTGAAATGCAGCAAGGCAAAGAATTGCAAAATATCCGGAAATAAAGCAATTAAAATGATATGTGGTCTAGTTATTGGCTTACAACTTTGAAACGCAATCAAAAGTGCTAATGAACATGCTTAGAGCAGATTTTGAACCTGCTGAAAAGGTGATTTACGGCTGACATATACAGAGTATACGAGTAGCACATTAAGTTACTCCAGAAGTTTTGCATACAGAGATTATGAAACACAAACGATTTATGTTATAGTTATTGCAGGTTTGAAACGCAAGGAAACGTGTTAATAAACAAGCTTAAAGCAGATTGTGAACCTGTTGGAAGGTGAATCTGATTTGAAATATATTTCACCGATGAGTTACACAATTCACGACAACATTTTTAAAATGTTAATAAATCAATAACATTTACAATTATAAATGCTTGCTCTTCTGCAATTAGTGCATTTCGAATATATTAGCATAGAGAAGCTGCGATCTGAATTTGAACTCAGCTTAAGATTAACATCAACCCAACTGATAAATCCAATGATTAAGACCAAATTTTGAATGATTAAGAAGAAATTTTAAAATAAAAATGAGTTTAATTCGGGTTTAGCTGCTTTTTGAGCAACATATTTGAGATTAAGTTACGAATCACGCAAAAATATAAATAGGAATTTCCAGTTCAACTTGGGTCGCTTTTTCCGACTAAATAATACTGATTCGAGCATAGTTTGTTCACTATGGAACCAGTTCAAATGTGATTTACTGACTAATCCCATTTTTATAAAATTTGAAATCTACAAATAAATGTATCATACTTTGTTCCCTCCCACGAGAATTTCTAACTGAATTTGCAGCACTTTCAGTTTAAAATAATAAAACATCCCAAAATTTGACACATTTTTAAAAATGGCAAAGCTCCCAGCTGTCAACATCTTTATCACTGTCAGATTGTACCCTGTCTCTCCCTCTCGCCCTATCTACATATTCACTGTCAATGCATATCATAAACGTTGACGCTTGACCTATGGCAATTGTTTCGCAATCCACTTTCATAGACCCAAACCACATGGAAAGAGGGTTAAAAAGCCTTGAAGTATTGTTTACGCAAATTGTGTGGACGAAAGTTTGGGCGTAAAATAGTGTAAAACGGGCTGGCAAACAAATAGAAACAAGACAAAAATAAAATAAAATGCATTTTATACTCGAATATTGCAATACACTTTGACAATAGGTAGCACACGGGCACGAGTGGCCCTGCCCTGTGTGGGTTCTCTCTCGAGTGCCTATTGACCATATATCATAATAAAACACGGACACTCACACACACACACACACACACGCAGAGACTCAGCCATAAAGGTTGCTCCTTGAACGCCGAGAACACTTGTCCTTGGTGTGAAAAACTTTTGTCATACAGCGAGAGAAATTGAAAATATGCAAGCACTGAAAAGTTTTCCCTGATAGTACAAAACTGCTGTATGATATGTGTGTGTGTCGGTGTCGGTGTGTGTGTGTGTATGTGTGTGTATGTGTGTGTCGGTGTGTGTGTTGTTGATATAGTTTATGGAGCACAGAAAATACACTCTTCCGGCAGGGCGTGGCGGGGTAACTGTGTCAAGTGCAGACTACAACATTTTAGCCAAAGCATCCGCACAGTTTACAGTTTCCAGCTTAAATATTTAAACAATTTTTGGTTAAATACGAGCACAGCGAAAATATTTAATCAATTTCATAAGCAAGTCCCACGGGCAAAGTCCGTGACTACATCTCGCTAATGAGTATTTCGAGAGAGCACTGTAAACTATACGACAATTTGCCCTGCATAAATATTTATGCACAACTTAATGTTGATTTTTTTAGCATTGATGATAACATGTCCTTAAGAACGAAAATTATCGATAAGTCGGGTAGTTTTTGTTCGCTCAAGAAGAGCATCAGCCTAATAAGACGGGAATGGCTATGGCCTAATTCATGAACTTTTTTTTAGAGAAAATGTCCGCCCATGATGAGTGTCCGACTACTAGAAGTGGCCGTTTTCATTCTTTTCCATTGTCATTTCCTAATATAATTAAGTAACAATAATTCGTATGTTGACTCTCGCAAAGCTTAAAAATATTACAAAATATTTCGATTTCTTTCCTTCCTTCTGCTCATTATCATATAGAGTATTCAAATATATATATATATATACCAGCTAGTCACAACACTCGTATACATTATCATTTGCCATTGACAACAACTCCTTAGCTAATTAGTTTACTCAAATTCTGTTACTGTTACTTATCTACCTGTCCAGCTAATAACCGAAAACTGTCCGCACTTGACAAACAGACGGTAGCTAAGCTCGACCTCAGTTGAGAGTCGGATGGAGAAAAACTTTTCTATGCAACAAACGCGAAATAAAGCTCATTTGGATTTTGTTGCTATTTTTAAACAAAAAAAAGTTTGAACTTTTTTTTTGTGAGGTTTATCAACACTTCCGCACGACGGTGCGCATGCAAAAGCTGCAAAATTTACGCTGAACAACTGCTACCCACACACACACACACATAGACACACGCGGCATAGAGAGACATATGCACATCCTGCTACTTTGCAGGACATTGTTTGCGCTTTGATAACACACACAGAGATACACACACATACAACTGCCTTCATCGTCATTACGGCTATGAAAATTGCGCATGCCATCGCATTGTGTTTGTCTATATAAAGCCAAAGGGAAGGGCGGTGCCGATAGAGCAGGACAGGGTTTCGGGATGCAGCGGCAGGCGGCGAAGTTTTGCGAGGAATGCTGGCAGGCATCGCTTTGCTGACAACGCATACAGGACACCCTCTTTCTCTCACCCTCACCCTCTTTCTCTCTCTCACTCTCTCTCTTTCTCTCTCTCTCTCTCTCACGCGCTGCACAGCAGTCAAAACTATTTTTCGCTTGGCATTTCAAGCATTTTATGGTTTTATTTCGACAAAAATTTTGCCTTTAAACACGCAGATAGTTGCATGCCACAGCTGGCTTCATTCCGGCTATCACATAGCACCACAGTCAGTGGCCCCTTGCACCCCAGTCCTTTCTTCCTTCCTTCCACATTGGCCGACTGTTAATTCATTGCCATGTGCTTTTCATTACGCATACGCAGCGTGCGCCTCCTCCGCATAGCCCAGTATTGGGCCGCCAATGAGTTTGTTCTCAGCTGTTGTTGCTTCTGCATCTTGTCGGGTATATATTGAAATATTTTGCAAACAACAAAAGGTCGTCATGGAAAATGGTAGAAGTTAGGACATGAATTGAAATATATTTAATTAGAGCCTGAGTGCAATTAAACTTGAATGAAATATGCTAAACAATTTAGCAGCTGACTGCTATGATATGTTTAGGGATTTTACTGAAATCAAAGCGTTTCATAGCAAGAAATACAGTTTCCTGTCAACACAAAAAAAAATTGTAATCAAAATCTGACTGCTATGAAACTAATCTATAAAAGGTGGAACATTTAGCAACTGACTGCTGTAAAACATAAATGATGATCACTGAGAGTTGAGCAAATTGCTATGAAATGCAGGGGAGGTCAACTTAAAAATATAAATTAACGTCTGAGTGCTACGAAACTAACAAATAATATGTGCTATAACATTAGGCAGCTGAATGCTAAGACACATGTATGATATTTATTATTATATCAAAGATTTTACTGCCAGAACGTTGAAAAACATAAAAATGTAATGATCTCGCTCTCCCGAGAGCAAAAGAAGTTAAGCTCAATGCTACGAAACTTAAAAGATGCTTGCTATGATACCTAATTTTATCAAATGCATTGCAAATCACCCCAAAAGCTTTTTTTAAATTAAAATGAAATCTACAGCAGATCCACATGTGACAACTTCAATGAAATAAGCTGCTTGCTATCAAACTGCCTCAAAGTGCACAGAGCAATCAGCCTTAATGCTGGCTAAAATAATTTTACTACACTCTCAAAATAAATAAAACAAATATAACTACAACATTTATTATTCGCATAAAAGTATAATGTCAACTTTTGACAGATAAATTACCAGAAGCAACAATTTCGACTGGCTCTACAAATAGAATGGAGTAAACACAAATGGAACATGAAATGAAATTAAAAACGTAAATTGCACTTTTTGAAAACTGGAAAAGCAAATAAATAAATAACACAGGAAACGAGAAGGACAAACACAGTCGCTGGGGCTCGTTTGCTTAGGCTAGAGATAA
This sequence comes from Drosophila virilis, assembly GCF_030788295.1. Classification (NCBI taxonomy): domain Eukaryota; kingdom Metazoa; phylum Arthropoda; class Insecta; order Diptera; family Drosophilidae; genus Drosophila; species Drosophila virilis. Next base: position 32,503,251 of record NC_091544.1, read on the forward strand.
GCAACGGCCGGAGCGGGAAGGGAACAGTGCAAACAGGGGGGAACAGCACGAAAAACAAAGCTACGTCCATTTCAGCCTTTTAGCCATTTTGCCACCATTTGGCTTTTTATGCCTGTCTCTTTGGCGGACTGGTGCCGGCGGAGTCGCTTGTCATTAATATTTCACAACCAGGCAGGCAGGCAGGGCGAGGAGGCGTGGGAGACCGGCAGCGGGTGCAAAGGGGCGGCAGTTCATGGTCTAAGCTTCAACAAAACAACAGAGCCCATGCCACCCCGCCCACAATTAAAATCAGATTAAAGTTACGCTAATTTATGCGACCGCACGGCGACACAATACAAAAGCGGATTTTGTGAGTTCCATGAAAGCCGTAAAAGAAACAGAGACAGGGGCGCGCGGCGCTTGCATACCAGAAGAGGGGCAAAGGGTTTTAGAAAATTTATCAAAAAAATAAAAATAAATAAGCTAAAAGAAAACGAAAAGTCTTTGCCACAACAGGAGAAAATGTTCGCCAAGAAAGACTTCGCTTAGACACAGTCTGAACCAAGGGAAAACAAAGAAAACAACCCCTTTTCAGCCCCCACCCCAACTCCTCAGCACACACAAACCAATCTCATCCGAGTTTTCCACAGTTTGTTGCGGTTTTAGTTTTCGCGAGATTTCGGTTTCACTGCCGCAGCCCCCCACGCCGAACTGTCCAACATGTCTGCCGGGGATTACGAGCTCTAATCCCGGCCTCAGCTTTTCGCTGACAGTTTCGTCCGGTTGAGCCATGATAATTGCTTTGAGACCCCCTTCTCTTAACCCCAGCCGCACGCCTCTGTGCTTCGGTTACCAAACAAACTTTGGCGTAAACACAGCACAGAATGTTGTGGCCAAAGTCGCAAAGGAGGACAATAGCCGAGGACCCTAACCTGACTGAAAGTGGACACCTTTGATCGAATTGTGCCGCATGCAAATGCACACGGAATATCAAAAACCAATGTCAATAGAACCAATTCACAATACTGCATACCCAAAGCAATTCACAATCGTATGCGCCATGTGGCTGAGCTCTGGGGGAATAGAAATGAGAGGGGTTTTGTGATTTTGAAAATTTTCATAAATTTGCACAGCTCAATGCCGTAGGTAAGATGCAGCACAAACAAAAGCAAAACATTTGGGGGCAGGAGCGATTAATGTAGGGAATGCATTGTTGCAGGTGGGTCGGGAAAAAGGGAAATTTAAAAGCTTGCAAATACAGTAAAGAATACCCTAAAAAGTACACATATAATATAATTAATAGGGTATACTAAAAGTATCAATAGTATTGTAATGACACAAAAGCAAAAAGTTAAAGCTTCCAAAGGTGTGCTTTAAAAGCTTTATATATTTGGAATCAATATATTCGTATTTTAATATCAATCAGATGAAGTGTTCAGAAAAAGTATAAGCTTCTTATATCTTCAATCCTAACATCGTATATGACAATTTAAATCAACTTAAAGCTTCGGGATAAGCTTGAAAGCTTAAAAGTTTCTTATATTTTAAATCAATACAATCGCATTATGACAATATCACTCAACTAATAGCTTAACAAAAACCTTTTTAAAGCATTTGAAATGTATGTTCAAAATCATTTTATAGTTTTTAGTCAAAACTTCTGAAAATATAATCCAGCTTAAAGCTAAACTTAAAGCCCGGTTCAAAAGCTTTTTAATTTTATATATTGTCTTTAACTTTTTTCGCAGCTTTGCTGTGATCTTTAAGAAACCTTAAAGCTAACTTTACCCATTTTTCTTGAATTCTTTAGTTGCCAAACCCTTACCAAATGGACAAATTCTTGTAAGCTCAAAGTTTCAGTAAGCTTTAATCATTTATTTGCCATTCTGAATAAAAAACTACGTTAAAGCTTTTACTTTAATATTTACTTATTTAGCAGGGTATACATCATGTCTCTCTCTCTCCCTCTCTCTCTCTCTCTCTTTCTCTTACTGCAACTGGCCAACCACAAAAACTGTTTTTAGTCACTAAAAGTCTGCAATTTACGAACTCGAATCACTTTTGCGGCTCTGTTCAGCAAGCTCTCTTGATGTTATTGTCTGCTATTGTTGTTATTGTTGTCTGCCCGTCTGACTGGCAAACACAATTGCAAACAATTCAATTTAATTAAGAGTTTTACGAACGCACACACCCGAAAAGTCGACAAATTTTTGGTTTGCGAAAAAAAATTTCGTTTGGCTTTTGTTGCATCCATCCAAAATCATATTATTTTTAAAAATTTTGATATGGTTCTAGACTGTAAATTCTTATCATTTTTTGACAATGGCAAATAGCCAAAAGTTCTCGAATCTATAGCGTATGCCCCTAATATTCTTCCAACAGCTACAACTTTAACAAATTTTTGGCCGATTGTCATGATTTTATCCATAGATTTAAATTAATTTTTTAATTCAAATAAATTTGCAAATTTAAAATCACACTTTACAAATATTTATTTCAGTTATTCGCCGTTTCGGCTTAAATTTATTTCATTTATTTTTCCAGTGAAATTAGCAATTTTCCTTTGTATTTTCTTGGTTGGCTCAGCCAATCAAGAGTTTCAACAAAAGAATGAAGTGAAATCTATTGAAATTCTTCGACTCAGTTGGCCAAAGAGATAAAATACAGTAAACAAAAGACGAAGAAGAAGAGAAACCTAATAAATTCACAAACAAATCCGCAACAATTATTTACAGTAAACGCATATTGTTTATTAAAAGTAAAGGACAAGTTAAGTACACATATGCGAGTGGCAAACTACAGCTGCGATGTATACAAGAACCTATCAGATCCCTGCCCAGTCCACCAAGAATCTAGGCTGGGCCCGTTGCCAGTGTTGGTTAAGCAACAAAGCAAATATAACACTTGGGCGCTGCATATAGGTATATTTTTGTATGTATATATATATATATATATATATATACAAGTATGTAACATACACACACAGCACATTTGTTTACTTGCACTTGGCAATTTTCTTTTACAAGTGGAATTTCCTTATGCTTGTTGCTTTTAAATGTTGCTCAAATGCCACTTCAGAGTTTTTGGCCAGTTGGTAAACCGGATTTATAATAATTAATTGGCTACAACATTTGCACATTTGTAAAACAATATCGTCTGTGTGCGAGGGCGTCTGTGCCATGTGTGTGTCTGTGACTTTGCTTCTTTATTTAAATATTTATTGCCATTGCAGTTGTTCAGTTTAAGCAAGGTTTTATTAAGTGCCACCGGCAATCGGCATCTTCTTGACTTGACTGAGCATGAGTCCACCCTTTGCTGCGCCCCGTCACTTACATCCAATGGCTGACTGGCTGGCTTGGGGGTAATCCAAAAGTGGCTATCGATAAAGTTTATCACTTTAGTTTGTTTATGACGTGCAAGTGCCCTTCGATGCGATTCTCAAACGCTTAAGGTATGCGATAAGTGCGCACGTTACGAGCTGTGTTCATCAATTTTTATTGCTTGAAGCAAGCTAAGCTTTTTATTTTGATTAGTTGCACAAAGTGTTTTGAGCAACAATATATATAAGGCTAATAGATATTTCGATTGATATAAGGACTTATTTAAATGCTGTTAAAGATATTATTTTATATATTATATATACATCTTTTTTTATTTCGAAAAAACGTAAGCATTGCATCAACAGCAATATTTACATGTTAATTATTACTATCGACATATATCGATAAGTTATATTGATATTTATCAATGGTAATTTTATCGATACCGTTTTATTTTCTAGTATATCAGCAAATAATGCAAAAACACTCTCATCAAGAAGCGCTTCACAAACATCAATAACAGTTAAATGTTCTATATGAACGCAATAACAACTTTGTTTGCCCCAGGACTTAATAGTATCCACTCTATTAGAGCACACACACACACAAACAACTTATATGTAGCTGGCAAAGTTTTCTGCAAAAATATCTTCTGTTTATTTGTGGTAATTGTTCCTAGACGTGGGCCTGGGCTTAAGTGTGGATAGTCTACTGTTTCTATTATTATTACACTTTTATGTGGGAATATGCGGCGTTTTGTCTTGTGAATATGGCCAGTTCAAGCACGTACCAGAAGGAAAAATATATTTTCCTGCACTCGATTCATAATTAAGTTTTGCCTTTTGTATAATAGGTTTTTGGCCATCTTTTCGATACACGCCTAAGTAAACTTTATGGCAAATTTAATTGGCCAAATGTGGCTGGCAGAATATGCCAGCCGAATGCCAGCACGGTGTATGCTGCTGCAGTTGCAAGCTTTGCTCCAGGCACACACACATTGTGGCGTGCTGCGTGGCAGGCAGTTTAATTGGGTTTTTCGAGCCGACTGGGCAGCCTATCATCTGGCTGCACCTTTTGGCTACTTCCATTATCGAAACGGCTCACGAAATGGCGACGTCAGGTGGAGAGGTTTGCAAAAAAGCGAAAAGCGGCTCAGTTTTAGCCACGCTTCGTCGTTTAAGCTCATGACAAAAAGAAAACATCACGCATACGCCGCGTGGACTGTCAAGCTATTTTTTGGACTTTAAAACTGGACGTTTAGAATGTCGCAAACGAAAGGATTTTGGATAGCTATCGTTAAAACAATATTATCGAGAGCAACTAAAAGTGCATAAATATATTCATCAACAATGTTTATAATTATCTAAAGAAAATACGAGTCGCTAGAATCCAATTTTAATCGATTCACGTAATAATCGATGAACGATACCTGCATTATTAGTTCATCTGTTCATCTTAAACGTAAGTTCAATAAACTTTGGGCTTTACGTTTAAAATAAATATACATTATTATCTGAATTAGAGCTCGATAGCTCAACTGTCTAAATTGCACATCAAATCGATACCTAACATATTTACGCTTTCTTTTACTGTTATGCGCTAGAGCACTGTTTCTTTGTATTTTTTATTGTCTTTCAACTGAAATTTAGTCATGCATAACAAAAGTTTGTGTGTTTTTGTGTTGTTTTTTAAGTTAGGCGTCTCGACAATCGATGGAAATAGTTTTGAATAGCAAATAAAGCGACAATTGTGAATGGCTGGGCGCACAAAGCGCATTGAAAGAGCGAGAGAGAGAGAGAGAGAGAAAGAGAGAGAAAAGTAAAAAAAGAAAGTCAAAAAAAGAAGAATGAAAGTAACACTGCACAAAACAAATATACCTACAAATTCAGTTAGAAGCAGACACCGGGGGAAATGAATGGCAACCGGGAGAGCGACAGAGAGGAGAGTGGGAGTGTTAGAGCGAGGCAGAGTGCCTTGAACAAACAGCGCAACGCGCCAGGCTGACTGACAGTTAAAGCTAGTCCAACAATTGTCCACCCACGGGCCCTCCCAATCTCACTTTACGCCAGCCCAGCTCCATTATTTATGCATCAATGGCTGCTATGACGACATGCGCTAAATTGATACAGTCCACACAGCGTGTGGGCGGTTCAGGTTGTGTGGGGCGTTGGGTTGGTTTTGTTGGCTCGCATATGGAAGTGGTGCAAGAGACAAGGACATGCCACACAGGCGGGCGCCCCGCACAGTGGCGCCAAACGACGGCACGATGCATGCAATGCGACGCCAGACGAACAGGTAACGAAAAAAATAAATAAATTCTAAAAAATATTTGCAATATTGAAAAAAGTGAAAGAAAAAAAAATACTGGAAATAAAATAAAAAATGCATATACTATGGAGTATGTGCAGTTGGTGTTGTATGAAAAGGAGTTGAAAATGGAAATGCGAACGATAAAAAACTGCAACTCAGCCGCACTGGGCACTGCGCCACGCCCCCACCCAGTGTAGCCCCCATGGGCTTTTGTCGCTGCTGCAGCTGTAATACCACGAACAAGCCACACAACTAAATAGATTTTCTCCATTTTCTTTTTTGTTGTTGTGTGCTTTATATTATGGAGGGAAGGGGGGCAAGTCGCGTCGAGTCATTGAGCCAATTGAGTAAATTGTTTTATTGAAAGATTTTTCGTTCTCGTATATCCGCTCTGTTGCCCGATGAGTGGGGTTTTTCAGAATTATCGAGTAGTCGCATATAAAAACACACAACAAATATTTCGCTTTTTATTTTTGTTTTTTTTTTTTTTTTTATTACGCGCTGACATTTATGCATTTTTGATGAGTTTAAGAGCGCTTTTATACTTCCGTTCATGATTCGGATTATGCAATTACTTTATAGAGTTGCTTTTATCAGCTTTGTGCGCCGATTAAAGGAAATCAGACTTCTACGAAACATTGTGATGGTTTCAGGCCATTTTATATGATAATCAGCAGCAGCGAAATGTAACTTTCTTTAATTATTAAAATTGTGTAAATTGTGCACCACTTAAAAATTATGTGAATGGGCTTGTATCCTACACAATATATAAACTTCCTTTATAAATATATAGTTACCATTTACGCTACTGACTTGTATATACTCATATATATACCATATATATATACCCCTATTTACTCCTTTATATGCTAAATACCATATACCAAAATATACTCTTTTTTTATGCTAAATACTACTCTATATACTCCTATACTCCCTATATATGCTAAATACTATTTTAATATTGCTCAATAAAATGTTTATTTTTTTTAATTTCTACTATTTTTTATTTATTATTTTTCTGCTTCTATTTCATACTACTATTATAATTTTGTTCTGTTCCTTCTACTATACTAACTACTACTTCTACCACAAACTTCTCTTTTATTGTGTTCACACTTTTGTCTTATACTTGTTCAGCTAATTTTAATTCTGTTATTAATACTATTATTATTTCATGCTTCATCAAACTTTTTTTCTGTTCCTAATACACTTTTAGGCCTTTTATGCCACTTCTTCACTCCTATTATTCTCTTTACTACTTTCCCCGCCACTTCTATTTGTATTACCATTTTGAATATACGTTCTCTACTATTTCATTCACTTAAACTCCAACTACTCCTTAATTCTATTCCTACTACGCTTGTATAGTACTAAATTCCTAATACTCATATCATAAACTCTTTCATATACACCTCTAGAAGAAAAAATAGTTATATTTTTTTTTTTTTTTAAATCCAATTGCACCCCCTAAAGCTACCTTTAGCTACACCCAGAAAGAACACATGTTAGCAATTGTGGAATTCGAGGAATGCTTTGACTGCAGATTAGACCAAGTCAACAACAGCTGCGTCTCTTGGTCCGGTCCAGCCAGACTATAAAAAACGGCAACAAAATTGCCTAAACAGCAGGAAAACAACAAATAGAAAGCGTATAGATGGACTCGCAGGTAGATAATAAATGCAGATGATGGCGTGGCTGCGAGACACTAAATGCAAGCTATTAAAGTCGCATCATGCATAATGTAGAAATAGGCAGAAAAGGGATACTCTGTAAGCAACACTCAAGTAGTCAACAGAACTAGCTTCCTAAAATTTGATAAAACATTTTATTGTATAGGTTTTTTAACAGATACATGCTCAATTTTCTAGCTTCAGTTGAGTTCCAATGGACAGGCTTTGCTTACTCGTCTCTGTTTGCCGCTTAACTTTTTTATGACCGTTTTTGGCTATTATTTAGGGTATACAAGGGGTGTATAAAGAGACGAAATCCTAAAACACAAGCAATTGATACATTTGGCAACTAGACGCAGCACCTGAATTTATGCAACGGCTTACAGCTTCCGTAGTTAACCACATTTTGTCTGATTTTAGAGGGGCTTTCAGGGGGGTTCGAATGTGAAAACCCCTTTATGCACAGGTTGATATTTATGTTATTGGACTTGGACTTTATGAATACTTCGGTAGCTATTTTGGAGCCAATGAACTGCTGCCAAATTTGCGTTTGAGGGGGAGGCTCTAAAACAAATTTGTAAAGATTTTGTCTGCGAGGCGAGCTCTTGACAAATCAATAAAAACGTCAGCAGCAAACACGTCAGTTATTAGGTCTCTTTCTTTTTTTTTTTAGCTGACGCTCATAAATTGCCTGCGTATGTGTGTGTGTGTGTGTGTGTGTGTGTGTATGTGTATGTGTATGTTTGTGAATATGTGTGTGTGTGTATGTGTGTGTGTGTGTGTGTGTGTGTGGGGGGGGGGGGGTGCCACGCCCACACGAGGCCGGCTACTAACCACAAAAGCCAATTTTGCGAAAGGCGCCGAATGACAATAACGAGGCGCAGCCGGCGCATTTGGTTGCCTGAATATGAGTGCAACTGTCAGTGGCATGGCATCTCTGAGTGAGGCTTCCAGTCACATGTCTGCCACATACCCCTACTTGAGCCTACACGCCCTCTACACATCGACAATGCATATTCTAAGCTCCACTCACCCTCTGGCTGGCCATCCCACAGCACCCACTTGACTGGCTGTCAACGCAATGCCGCTTGCCACAATGCATGCACAATGGGATCAATTATTTTGCGATTGCGTGTGTGTGTTTGAGTGTGCGTGTGTGTTGTGTATAGTGTTGCGCTATCATGCTTGCATATATCGAATGCTGAGCGGATGATGATGATGTAGATGCCAACGTAACCAACCAAAAATTCAACAGCAGATGCCACTGAACAAACCAACCAACCCACCCACCTAACAACAACAACAAGTGTCAAGCGTTGGGCACGGCGCAGCACGAGGCGGAGCGGAGCGGGGCGTGGCAGTGAGAGGCTGAGGCAGATGCTGCCCAGGGCTGGGGGTCATTTGGGCTCTTTGAGTGGTCAATCAAATGTTGTTTTGAAGGTTTTGCGGGTTTGCCGTTTTGACATGAAATGTTCACAATGCGATGCTCTGTAACAAGGCACGACATAGCTATGCACAGATGTGTGAGTGTGAGCGAGGTTGTGTATGTGTGTGTGTCTCTTATATCTCAACCAATTTTTCATAATTGCCACTGATTGCAGAAAATAACAAAAATTACACCTGAATTAATGCTCTCTCTGCTAAGCTTTTACCAACAATATTTTCATTTTCATTTTGCTTTGCGGCTTGCCAACTTATTTCTGTTTGACTCAAGTTGGCAGCTTTTTCTAAAACTTTTTAGCAAATACCATCTAAACTTATTTTAAAGTTCAAACAGACTGTTAGAACATAAAAAAAATGGAACATTATATATTAAAACTTTCCCCTAAATGCCCGTTTGGTTAGTTTTTATGTCTGGCATTTTGCACTACACGTTCATTAGAAGATTTTGTTCCTTTGAACATGTTCAAAAACTTTTAATAAGCAAAAAGTATTGTCAAACTTCAACAATAATAAACAATTATTCATACATCAGAAGATGAGCTCTCCAAGTGAAGCAGTCAGTTGGCCAGTTAAAAGGGACGTGTCTGGTTCAAACCCATGGCAAGTATTACAATTTACATCCATCAGCAGGTTAGTTCTTTAGGTAAACCTGTCATGTGGACAGTTAAAAAGGTAATTTCACCAAGTGAACCAGTTGAAAGAAAAGAGTCTGTTTCAATCAGCAAATGATTTATCCAACTGAAGCAGTCATTTGAACCGTTAGAGAGGTGACTGGTTCAAATCTTTGACTTCTTAAAGAACTGCCTATTATCGGCAGATAAGATCTTCAAAGGATCAATTCATTTGGACAGCTTAATACGCATTTATTAGCAAATGAATTCTCCAAGTTAATCTGTCATTTTGGTAGCTAAAAAGGAGATGTCTCGTTCGAATATGAATATTAAGAAGTCTTAGATGTTAGCTTAAACAATATTTTTATTTTAACTCTTATATTAAAAAAAAAATCAACTATATTAAATAGAAAGAAACACACCTATTCAAAAATGCATTTGATCGCTACCAGCTCATTTTGTCTATTACTTTGCAAACAAAAATGTATATTTATACCTCACATAATGCTCGTTGAGCCCATATGAATAGCATTAGCTACATATGTCTGTTCGTTAATATGCACTCATATATTTCAGTCAGACGACATAACCTTGAGCCATCAAATTTTATTAACATATTTTCCAAATGAGCAAATCTCTCGCTTTTCTCTGCCGTTTGCTCTACGCAAATAAACAAAAATCATTAAAATTTAATTTAAACGTGCAGCTAAATTTTCACCGCTAGTAAAGCTAAACGAATTTCCAAATTGACAACAACAAAAGGAAAATGAGCGTCATCGTCCACTTTATACAACATATATATATATATATAAATATATATAACGTAATTATTAAGCAGCATAATCATGATTAACATCCTTAGCATGGCCGGCAGCATCAACGGCAGCTAATTAGACACACGTAACGTCATCACAGGCAATTTTCTGCACAAAATGCCAGCGGCTAAGCGAGAAAAACTGAGCAGAAAAAAAAACTGAGGGAAACTAAAAAAATAAGTAGCAAAAGAGAAAAAGGAAAGCGAATGAAAATAAAAACAAGGAAAAATCATTTTAATTACATTTTTAGCTATGCGTATTATTGGTGGAAAGAGCCAAACAGGTGCTCGGACAGACAAGCTGGCGGGCCAAGCTCCGCGGGCCCCCACGCCCTGCCCCTCAATCAGTCACACAGCAACCATCTATCCAATTGCCGAATCTCGAGCCAAGTGGATGACAGTCGGACCAGTCATTCGGTGGCATGATGAGCAATGCCATATCATTAGTATTTTATACACAATAGATAGATGCAGAGTGAGGCTATAAAATTGATGTTAAAGCGGTTTAAAATAGCTTTGAAAACGGTTCGAAAAGTTCATCAAAAAGCTGGAATAGCTTCGAGAACGATTGAGTGGTTATCTAAGAGAGCTTTAAAATGGCGTTGAAAGCTGATTTTAAAAAAAAATTGTCTAAAAGCGGTTTGAAATAGATTTGAAATATTTTTGCATAATTGTCTTAAAGTGAATTGAATAATGTTTGAAAACTGAATAGAAAATTTGGCCAAAGACAGTTTAAAATAGCTTTGAAAATGATTAAGTGTTTGTCTAAAAGCGGGTTTAAAAAACTTTGAAAATTGGATTTTTAATACTTTTAATACAGTTCAAAAAAGGTTCAAATGGGTATAAAATAATTTGATTATTTTAATGGTTTAGGAATTTAAAGAGGTATCAAACAGGAATTAAATAGGTGCAAAAGAAATAAAAATGTGGTTTAAAACGGTTATCAAATAGTTTTATGCACGATATAAATTAAGTATAGAAACCTGGTGCAATCCAATAACAAATTGTAGACTATCAAAAGTTCAATAAAGAAATTATAATCAATTTATGAAGATGAAAAGATGAAGTCTATTAATTATAGATCTAAGCCCAGTCTATTTAGAGCAAGAAAGCAAAAAATAATAATGCGCAAACGGTACATTATTATCACATATTGGCTCTCATGTGCTCCAAGCTCAACCTTTATTCAAAGAACTCACAAATGATGTATATATTATTGGAAGATGACAATTACATATGCAAAACACGCACACACACGCACATACACACACAAACAAACATACAATAATTAACCCAGCAGCATTTCACCTATAACCTCATAATCTGTTTGGATTTCCGACCATGTATTACAGGAAAATAATTATTTAAATGCGCCTCAGTTGTTGGGCAAATGAAAACAAATGAATTTTGAATTTCAATGAATGAATGAAAGAATGAATAATTGAATATATCATATATCACCTGTAATAAATTGAAATTTGTGTAATTTCAGAAGGAAACCAAATATCACGTGAAAATTTCATTAAAATAATTATAACAAATATCATAAAAGAGCCATAGAGAAGGGAGGAAGGGAGGCAGGCAGGACAAATGCTTGTCAAGCGTGCAAAATGTAATGCATAATTGATGACAAAACCGAAATCAATCAATCATAAAATGTCAACAAAGGGGACACAAGGGGGCGTGCCACACACACACACACACTCTCACACACACATCCATGCATACAATAAAACTGTCAGACAAATGACAATAACGAAGAAGCGCAAGATGAAAAGTCAATTCAGTATCATAGAATTAAAGCAGAATTTCACAATTTCATAGCCAAGAAAGAGTTTTCGATTTTAAAGGAAATTCGGTTAATTGCTTAAAATTCACTGAAATTTATATTTTCAAACCTTCAGGCTTTGCACGTATCGGTATTTTGTACATAAATTGCGACGCAATATTCGATTTAATAAAATTTCTCCACTGCCAAGTTGCAAAATCCCATTACAAATATTAATTAATTAAAATTCAATAACAATTTGCAGGCTTCAGCGTACATTTTAATGAACGACATAACAAAAAATCATAATTAAATATGACACAAAAAACACTCTGAAAATTATGCTTAATAAAGTCGGAAAACAGAAGTGAACAGAAGTTGAAAAAATGTGCTAGCAGCTGAGGAAATGGACAGCTGGTTCGTCGAAACGCGGAACTGTTTATGTTTTTCTGAACAAGGTTAAAATCGAATGATTCAAATGAACAAAGGCTTAAGCTAAAAATCTATTAAGTAGTTCATATTAACTGATTCCACAGCTGGCAACTGGTTTAAGCCTTGAAAATTCAAGCTTATATCGTCACAAGAGGCTCTTGAACTTATTCCACAAAACGACTGTTAACAACTTTTTTACATATTTTATATTTAAATAAAACCAAGAAAATCGGCTTATATTCTCAATAGAGAGTGAAAATATTTTAATTTGAGTTCAAATATGACCACACTTCATTTCACTTCAGCCCTTTTCTACAATTTTTATAACACAATCAATATGTCGGCTCATTAATTCGTCAGCTGGTAAAAAAGTAAATTTCAATGTTAATTAAATTGAAAGTCCAATATGAGATATTTACACACTCGACACACACACACACACACACACTCACACATGCGCACGCGAGTCGATACATTATTAAATTATTAATTATATCACGAGTTCTTTTTGTTCCCTTTTTTATGTTGCCTTTTAATAAACCAAGCGGCTGCAGTTTATTAAACAATACAAGAGTTGAAAATCGATGAATTTTAATCGAAGCAATGTCCATCAGCAGCCTCTCATACCCCCCCCCCCCCCCTGCCAACACACCATCACGTTGTCCTTGTATTCATCAAGGTAATTAAAGCGTAAAATTGAAAACAAAAGCAGATTCCCGTTAAAGTTTGCTTTCTGGGCACGCAGTCAAGCGAGTGCCAAAAAAGGCAACAACACGAAAATCACATGGAAAACTTTGCCATGAAAATCCAGCCCGAAAAGCGAAAAGTTTTGCCCAAAACAACCGGAAAAGCAACAACAGGAATAGCTACGAAATGTGTTAACTCAAATAAAGCAACAAACGTGGCCTAAACGTGGCACGGGGCAAGGTAAATGCGAGTAAAGGGTTACCAAGCCATATAGACTGAGCCTCAGTTGAGGCACAAGCAAACAGACAGACAGACAGACAGAGGGACCGGCGGGCAGGTAGGTAGGCAGGCCCGCAAACAATAATGAGTTGTAAGCACAACTTTATACAAAAGGATTAAACAACAATAGTCACTGAGAGGATGTGCTACCTGAATAGTTGCCCCTCTCATATTATAGCTAAGGAAGTGTATGTGTGTGTGTGTAAAAAGCTTGGGGCATGGCCATGCAAAAGATTAAGATATAATCGGCGGCAGAGACGGCGTAAGGCAAATACGTGAAGCATAGCGACAGTTGAAATGCTCTTTCCAATAATAAATGACTTTAAAAAGCTAAAAACTATTGATTTTTGCGTTGAAATAATCGTTAGTTCCGATTAATCCAATAATATACTCAATCCATAAGCAAATTATGAAATATATAGCTTCAGATATCGACAGATTCAATCAACTAATATCAATAGTTTTAAAAGCCAACTTATTCTGACAAGAGATTTGTTAAAATATCGATATATATTTAATTTATTGCATGTTATAATTTTCAACCCTTCTTCATATGCTTTTTGACATCATCACCCATAGTGAAAGATGGTGTCAGATTCATAATCGATTATTTTACTCATTTTAGTTGGTGCGATTAACTGAATTAATCAAACGATATATTAAGGTTAAAAGTTCGGAATGTAATAAAGATTCATATAGGCAAGGGAATACTCAAACTTAGTAGAGTATTTCAATGAATCAACTTCGAGGAATTGTCTTAGGTTGTTGAACGTGTTACCTGCGAAAGGCTTTTGTGATTTTGTACAACTCATTAAGTGTTGTCCAAACCGAAACCCCTTGGAGTGCTAATCACGGTCCACACGAGCCAAATACTACAAAGAAGGCCAGAGAAAGTAAAGCCCCAATCGAGAGTAATACCAGAAATCTATTAAAAGGGCTTATCGCATGGTCTATTAGACAGACAAATAGAAAACCGAACACATTCACAAAATGCGACAAGAATTAAATGGTCTAAAAGCTGTTGGCTTTTAACCTAAGCCTAAAAAGGGTTGCAAGTAAAGCTAACAAAAGGAAAAATAAATAGAAATAGATAGAAAATTGCATAAATGAAAGTAATATGAAAAGGTTTGTATGTTTTATAAGATACCCTGTGTTAAACCTCATATTTGCATAACTAACATCAAGGGTGGAGTTGTGTATCCAAAAAGGCAAATAAGCGGGATCTTTATCTAGCAAGATTATAATATTAAAATAAGCATAAGGCTCATATTAACATTCACATATGCTCAAAAAAAAAATAAATAAATAAAAACAAAAGATAAAAATCAAATATTTATCGATTGAAAAACTAAAAAATTAGATTTTAGCTTTTGCCAAAGAAAATACGTTATGCATACTACAAAGATACATATGTGAAACTCTTTTATACTCTTCTATTTTTCCCAAATCCAATGGCTACAGGGTATTTAAAATAAATATATAAAAAAAATGTTACTCCATTAGTTGTACATTTTTAAGGAAGCTTCACGTGTGTTTATTAGAAAATTGCACCTCAATTTCAACCGATTGTGTGTGGAGGGGGGATGTTGTTGGGGTGCTGCGATTTGAATAAATCCAATTTTATCATTGAATGAAGAAACATTTCTGCTTGCTGAGAAAAACTTTTTAATAGTGCAACGTTCGGCTTTGCTTAGCTGCCATAAAAAGTTGTTTTGGCTTTGGATTTGCTTGTTTGCCAACATCTTCGTGCCCCGCCCAGCCAACCAAACGCCCACTTAAGTGCCGCAAACAAACTTATACTTGCAATTCACACACATGCACCAACACACTCACACACAAACACGAACAAGCGCGCAGCACACTAAAGATATTGCTGTAAAAGTTGTACATTTTGCTCGCTCGCTGTGTGGCTGTAAAAGTTTTTAATAATAACCGCAATACAAGAATATAAACATTTATATTACGAGTGCTGCCTCATAATGCGGCGCGCACAACGCACACAACACACAAACAGAAGCACACCCACACAGAGCTCGATGTGCCACTCGGCCGCGGCGCACGTTGCGTATGACCAACGACAGCAACTGCTGTCTCTTTTACTCAATCTCTCTCTTAGTCTTTCCCTCTCTTTCTCCCTCTCTCTCTCTCTCTCTCTCTCTCTCTCATCTGCAGCCGCCGTGAGCTTTGCCTGCTTCTGCTGCTGCTGTCGTCTCTAAAGATTGAAGGTTAACGCACAAGCATGGCGTATTTGTTTTTACTATCTCCCTCGCTCGCTGCTCTACCTTATGGCCACCAGCTGTAGCTGCCATAAATGTTAAGTTTTATATGAAGTTCGGCGGTGTAGCGTGTGTTAAGAGTTCAAAGGATGCTTAAGCTACTTACTCGAACCTCCCTTTGCCCCGGCCTCGCTAACAAGCCACACAAACAGTTGAAGTGCTTGAATATGCTTCTCATATTTGCAATGTCTTTGATATGATATGGCCCATAAGTTTTTGGGATTGATTTTTATATACAAAATAAAGCTGAGTGCTGCATGTTAAGCACTTAAATTAGTAAAACAATATTTACCAATAGTTCAGGTAAAAGCTTTTTGTTGTGGTCCTCAATTAGAAACGAATTAAAGCTGATGAAAGAACAATATTCGTCGTTCTCCACTTTGGAAAGCTTATTAAAACAAAACTCCAGCTAAGCATGCTGTAACTGACATGAAACTCCCTTGGGAGACACTATTCAAGTATTTATAGGAAGAACTTGATTTTTGATTAATCACAAGTTTTTGGGCAGTATCCCGGACAACAAAAACTGATCATTATAGAACTAACGGGAAAGATCCTCTAAGATTTTGCGACGAAAAGCTGCTTGATCTGAACATCAACATCGAAAGCTTTGCATGCGATAATCGATAACAGTACTTGACTTAACAAAAAGCGAATCGTTGCGAAATATATGTAAAAAACTTTGCTTTAGGAAACATTTATTATTTCACAAAACTTATTTTTTATTATTCTATACACATAGTGAAAGGCACATTGAAAATGTTGACTATTTGAACCAATTGAGCTTCTTGTTATGAAACTTTTAAGCTCGCGATACATTAGGCTTATTTCCAACAGAGTAAACTGAATGATAAACTAACTGGTAAGTTAACTGGTAAACTAAAGGGTAAACTAACTTGTAAACAAACTTGTAAGCTATTACTTTATCGTGTCGCCTAGCTGGCAGCTATTTGAAAATTCAAATACTCTGATTTCTATGCGAGTTAAACTTACTTGAAAACTAACTAGCACTTTGTCGAGTGTCATAGCTGCCAGCTATTTGAAAAGTCAAATGATAGGGTGAATAGTGGAATTACTTTTCGGCTCATGTGCTGTTGAAGCGCCACTTAAAAAGTTACCGAAAAGCGGAAGACGCATTTCAAATCAAGTTAGATAATAGCACACTCGAACACACACACACACATACACATACACACACATACACACGCATACACACACACACACACACTTACGCACCTGCTCTTGCAGTGCCCGTAGCTTCAGCTGGTTGTTGCATCTACTTTCATCTGCTCTAAGGGAGTCCGAGTACCACATAATGGCAACTCAATTAAGCACTAACTGAAACGTGGTCCATTGGCGTTTCCTTTAGAGTCCGCACCGCCCCATCTCGCCGCCTTTCACTTCTCATGAATGCAACGACTTTTCAAATTTCCATTCCCATTCTGTGCAGTCAATGCATTTCGAAGCTGTTCCCCAGCCCCTAGCCACCATCAAATTTGTGCTCTGGAGTTTCCTGTTTCCTACATGCCGCCACTTCCTTCCATTCTTCAACAATAAAAGCAAAGTGAATGGGCGAGAGGCCCAGGTGGAGGGCAGAGAAGGTGAGAGAAGGGCAAGGGCACATGGTATTGGAAATAGAATTAAAATTGCACAAGAAGTTGGCGACGATAAACGCAGCACAAAAGACGGAAACGATAGAAAATGTTTTAATGTTGCATAGCTCCAGAGACACGTTAACTTAGGGAGAACGGGGGGTGGCAACTGAGAAAGGGTGGGACAGTTGTCTACAGGTAAAAGATGAAAATAGCTTGGAATGAATAAAAGGCAGGCAGACACGTCGACTCGGTTTGGCTCGACTCTCTCTTGGGCGCGGGCAATAAGTCTCAAGAAGCAGATGCTGATTCTTCTAAAGGCAATTTGATTGATTGTTATGCAGTCAGCACTTGAGGGCGAGTGGAGCGAGGGAGCCTGTAAATTGCGGTGCAATTGAAGAAATGCTCTAGATTTACAATTGTAGTTGCAGTTGCAATTGCAAAAAGGTGTTTGGAAACTGTAGCAACAGTTCTTGACAGCTGACGAAATGGAAAAGAAGTGTAAAAGTAAAGAGTCGAAGTTCTAGTTGGGCGAATTCTTTTTCAAATCTTGTATTGAAATTCGTATCTTATCCCAATCATTCTATATTCTAAAAGAGCTTTCAATTCCTATCTTACACTTTCCCTCAACTTTCATTACAAACAAGTCCACTTTCTTTTCCATTAGCATTTCCTGCACACATTTGAAAATCAAATTCTTTTTCTTCTTCCCCCATATCATTTATTATACCCTCAATCAACCGACTAAAGACTTCAAGCACGCGCACATTAAATAAAAATCAAATATATGAAATCAATGCAGACACTATACAATGCCTGCCTCTTTTTCCCCTTGCAATATTGGCAAACAATAAGTCTCTGGCGGTGTGGCAACCCTCGGGCCATAGAAATCATAATGAAAATAAAATAAAGCATACTTAGCGAGGGGATATTTGAGGCCAGATGATTGCATACAATTGACAGTCCAAGCAGAAGGCGCAAATAAAACAAAGCAAGAGTCCAAATGAAAAGCAGAGAAAATAAACAAGAGAAAGAGAAAAAAAAAAAGAATAAAGGAAACTCTCAAGACGTCGCGACATTCAACGGTTCGATTACTATTTAGCAAATTTTCTAACAGACTGATTCCGCAATACGCTCGTTTCCTGACTTTGAGGTGGGGTTTGTTGAGCAGATTTTTCTTTTTTTTTTTTTTTTGTGCTTTTTGTTTACCACTCAATTGAATTTTTAATCGTTTCTTCGTTTAACTTTTCTTTTCTGTGGCGCGAACGCTTTTCACTTTCCACCGCAGCTTGGCACCAGCGAGGGAACATCTTGAGCTGGTTGGACTGCTGTTTCCTTATCGGTAGCCCAACAGTCCTTGTTTGTTGCTGGGCTTCCTCTAACCCCCCCACCCCCTCCTCCCAACCATAGACCCTCATTTCTCTCGTTTCCTACTCGACCGACCACTTGACTCGTCATTGTTTACATTTACAAATTGCTCGCTTGTCCGCAAATTGCAGCGCGTTTTGGTCCATGCGGATAACAGAGAGAAAGAGAGCGAGAGAGAGAGACATCGAGCGAGCGAGCTAAGGACTCTGGCATATCTTTTGGCATCTATTTTAGTCTCCTTCTTATTCTTCTTTATTTGGCGTAAAACGTCGCTCGAGGCTTGGCAAAATGTTGTAACAAAAGCAAATGTCGCTTTTCCTGTTTGCCTTTGCTTTTTGCTGCCTTCACTTCGAGTTTTTCCTTCCATTTCATTTTCATTTACATTTTTTTTTTAATCATTTTGGTCGCTTGCGGTTTCTATTTTTGTTTATATTTGTGCCCTATTCTCAGACATTTTTCTGTTGATTTATCATGATTTTATTTGGCTACTGAACTTCCCGGCAGGCATTTTTTTGGCTTCGACTTTGGCTTCTATTTGTTCTTTTTGATTTCTTTGGCCAATATTGAAACGATATTTCTGTAAGTGGTTTCATGTTAAAGCACATTATATGGATTCAGAAAAAGAACAGTGTTGAATGGAAAAGTTATTAATTTAATAACTTGCTAAATATAATTTATTATCTAAAGTCTGACACTATCGATAGTACGAACATTAACGTTATCGATAACTCCAACAATGAGATATCGACAACTATAGATTGAAGTATTTATAGCCATACACATTGATTTGCCATTTAATAATTAAATGTACTTTAAACTCATCATTATCGATACTGCAAACATCATTATCGATAAGCCCTATTTCAATTCAAACTAGATGCTTTTGAAATCTATAAATATTTTCTACATGTCAATCATGGTAATCGACTGGGTAAGTCGATCAAAATGCATTCCAGATAAAAAAATATATATATATATATAAGTAGACATTAGCAATAAAAACATGCACATATGTATGTAAATTAATCATCGATAATTCATTGATAGTTCATAGATAGGGGATTAATCGTTTTCGATCGATAGCCTCATTTCAATCTAGATGCGTTTCATGATTTTCATTTTTTTCGTAGCTCAACTTTAAAAAGTGCCTAGCACTGAAAAATTCCAATTCATGGTCTCAATGCTTCACATCCGGACCCCCCGAGCTTTTCATTTCACACGCATGCCATAAATTGAAAGTTAAAAAATTTTACACGCTCGCTGAACTGACTGACTGACTGAGTGACTGCTTGACAAAGCCAGGATAATGTCGCATATATATAACAAAAAGAAAAAAAGAAAGAAAAAATGCTGCCAGCAAAGTCGGTGACAAAAGCTGAAAACGAAAGCGCCATTTATTATGCCACATTGGGGTAGTCGTGTGGAGCATAAGCAAAGAGCGGACTCGGCCAAGTTAAGAGAGTGAACAAGTTGCACGAAAGAGCAACAGTTACGAGAGTCTACAAAGGACATAGCTAAGTGTGTAGTGTAGAGTTTAACTGTTGAATTTAATGTTGGAAAATGAAACATTCTTCTAAATTGAATATTTCTTAAAAATCTAGACTTTAAAATAAGAAAGTCTACCTTATTTTTACTTATCAGCTATCGAAAATTACAATTTTTAGTTGCAAAATTTTCAGCACTTGAAAGTTATTATTAGACAAGTTACGTCATGCACAAATGACAACACCCGGCGTTCGGTTTACTCTATTAATCTCTTATAAACCACACGCTCTCTCTCTATCTTTCTCTCTTTTTCTCTGTCCGTCTGGCAACGCATGCGCCCTTTTTTTCAATTGGTAGGGGCAACAACTCTACAAAAGCACTTGGTGGCAACTCTAACGTTGACTGTTGCCGCTTGCAACAAGTTGCTTGAGATTTTTTCTCCTGCGTTACACCTGCTGCTGCTGCTGCTACATTTGGGTGTCCTGCGTAGGAAAATGTTACTGGTAAGTAGCCTCCTTTGTCTCTGGCTTTGGTCTGCCATTTGCACCTAATTGCATAATTGCCAAGTCAGCTGGAAAATTTGCCAAAATGCCAGTTAATTTGTGGCCAATGCGAGACAGCGGCAAATGAAGCAATATCACATTGCCCAAGAGGGCAGACTAAGCTATTGCAAATGCTAATCGAACTAAACTTGAGGGGTTATCAAGCCAAACAAACACCTAAATTGCTAATCAAAACAAGAAATGGCAGCCATAAGATCTGATATATACCCTGTAGTCAGGTTTAAAGTATGCTAAATTACAGGGAAAATCTCTTCTTAGCTATAAGAATAAAAACAATGGACTAGAAGATTCCCAAAAATAAGGCGCGCGCACACACATAGAGCGGAAACTGATCATTTAAATGAATTTATCCCATTCAAAGTCCAATTACAGGATTTTCGTGGCCGCTATGTTATTGAATTATAAGTTATTGACTAAAAAGTAGTCTACAGCCTAGGACAAGGTACCCTTTATAAAATGGTACACATACGTGATTTTACCTTAAATGAATCAACGCCGTACAAAGCGCGATTACAGAGTATCTATTATATGAAGATGTCTAGAATGCACTCACATATATTACGCAAACACACTCGTTTTACACATATGCCACCAAGAGATGCCTTTCGACCCACATATTCCATATACCTCTTCCATATGCCAACTACAGGGTATTCAAAATGGCAACCATTACATACAGCATGTTTCAAGGCGCTGGGCGGCAAATAGAAAATTTAATTCAATTAATTATGCTTTCACTTAGCAGCTGCATTCAGCTCACGACCAGAGCCGGGCTCACGGGTCGTGCCTAAACACCCGCCTCCTCCTATGAAAATTGAATTAAGACAGGTTGCACTTGGTTGCAGGACATGCCACACAGTTGCAGTTGCAACGACAGGACAGGGTCGATGAGCGTTCTGGCTTTATATACAAAGTATACATTTATATATATTTATATGTACTTGTTTCTGCTCCTGCTGATAATCACATTCTGATGTGCAGTAAATCATATTACGTATACGCCTGGTAGAAAATATTCTGTGTATTATGTTGCAATTGTTGTTGTTGTTTGCAATTGTTGTTGCAGTTGTTGCTGCTTTATGCCTATCGCTTGCCAGACATTTTCCCGCTATTTTGCTGCCTGATTGTTACCTAACTTAATTAGCCTTGCCACAGTCGCTGGCTGTCAGCTGGGAAATTTGCTGTTGCACAAGAAAGAAAATTGTTGCATACTTTGAAGCAGAAACAAGCACACACACACATACATATATATATAATAATAGAGTGGGACTAGGAAAAGTTGCTTCATAATTCAATT
The DNA here is from genome assembly GCF_030788295.1 of Drosophila virilis. Classification (NCBI taxonomy): domain Eukaryota; kingdom Metazoa; phylum Arthropoda; class Insecta; order Diptera; family Drosophilidae; genus Drosophila; species Drosophila virilis. The sequence continues at coordinate 32,525,148 of NC_091544.1, forward strand.
AAGTTGGCTTGCGAGCCTTTGCGGCATATGTTTTAAAAAGAATTAGCTGTGTTGTTTTCTCTTTCTTTTAATGAAGCGTAGCTAATAAACTTATCTAAAATTAATAAACTTATGATTTCAACACTCAGAGAAAAAGTCGACGAAAAAGTTCTTAAAATTTGGGGTGCGTTTTGTTCATGAAAAAGTTCTTAAGGTCAAAACTTTGTTTATTTTTTCTCTCTCGCACTGTGAATTAGTTTGAATTATGACAACGTTTCTACTACATTTAAATACAAAATGATTGACTTTTTTCTCTGAGTTTAACCTTAAATATTCTCGAATATGTCAGAAATAACATACCCCTTTTGCATGGACTAATCGGCATATAAATCAAAGGCTTTCTTTGGCTTACCTGAAAGAAAAGAGAGCAAACAAATTATAAGTTTTACATATTTATTAGCAAGTTATAAATAGTTAGATATAAAATATGTCTAGTTAATTAACCCCAACCATAATTGTAGTTAATTCTACAAGAAGCAAGAAAACTGAGCTTCAACGAGCCGGAAAATATATATATAAAAAAATGTTAAATAAATGATGGCAAAAAACTAGGAAAACACCTGAAAACAAGAGACACGAGGAAATAAAGGAAACTAAAAAATGAAACTGATTAAATGCGCCAGCGAAATACAGTGTGAAATGAGAAAAAAACAAAAAGAAATGCAAAACATGCTACACAAATTTTTATGTTCGACATGAACTGGGCGGTCAGTCGGCAAGGTGGAAAATAGGGGAAAGCAGTAGGTGCGAGAAGAGCAGAAGTGCAAACAGGAAACAGCTCAAAGGGAGCAGCAATAACAATTACAACAAAATGAAAACTGAAACAAGAATTACAACAGCAACAGGGCGTCAAACAGTAGTAAAAGAAGGGGACAGAGAGAGACACAGAGAGAGAGAGAAAGAGAGAGAGAGAGAGAGAAAGGGAGGTAGCGAGAGAACGGCAAGGAAGACGGAGGGAGAGAAAGAAAACGAGGCAGTGAGCGAGTGAAAAGGATATATGACCACGGCTTTGTGCTGTTATTTTCCAAACGAGTGAGAATTATTAAAGGGAATTATTGCAGCTTCACGAAGCACACAGTCACACACACACGCACATACACACACACCATTTACACCGATGCAAGTAAACCCTGTGAAGACAAAACATGACCGTTAGTCATTGTCAAAAGTAAGTGAATAAAACGGAAAAATTGCAACAACAAAATAATTTAATATAAAAAAAAATAACAAATATATATAAAATATATATATATATATATATATATATATATATAATATATATATATAATATACATAAAATATATATAAAATATATATAAAAAATATATAAACAATAGATAAACGAAATTTTAATAAAATATTTAAAATAAAGTAAAAAAGTTCTCTAGCCTCCTGTACATTCATTATTTCTAAATTCACTTTCCAATGAATTCCTTTGGTTTCAGTGGAGTCCACTCAATAGTCTAGTTTCATTCTTTTGGCTGAAAATGATTCTAAAATTGAACTCCACTAATATCTGTAAAATTGATTTAAGAAAGTGAAATTTGGAGAATTTTGTGAAAATTATTCAATGTGGAATTTCACCAATTCCAGTGGAATGGATATGTAGTCGAATTTCACCTATCTGAGGGAAAATCGCGAATGTGGAATTTGGAGAACTTTTTACCTTAAAATCTTTAACCGAACACAGTCCTGCTTTGCGCGCGTTGCTTAAGCAACTTTCCCGTATATACCCGAACCTCCTCTTGCAGTTAAACTTAATTTATATTGTAAACAGATGCCATAAGCTCCACACTTGCATAATTGGTATGCAATTCCAGCTGCTTTGCTAGCCAAATAAAGGAAAAAGTATAACTCATGATGACAAACTTTGCCGCGCAAAAGCTATACGATCCCTAGATGAGCAAAGAGGCTAGGTTCTGGTTGGGACGCAAGTTGCTGCATAATGTTGCAACTTTTGCATTTCATAAATGAAACATGTGCATAATATTAATACATACAAGTAAACAACAAACAGGAGGAAAAGAGAGTGAAAAACGTATAGACAGACAAGCAAAGCAGCTGGGTAAACAACTCATAAGAAGACTGCAAATGTGTGAAAAGTTTTGCACACACAGATCCCTCAAATTCATTGAGATTCATGAATTGGCTGTAGATTTCAGGTCTGAGGGTTCTCCGAGAACGCTAAAGAGCTACAAAAATACATGCATTTATTTATTATTTAACTTCAAACATTTAATTTAATTGCAAATTTTTTTTGCAGAGTTTTATTAAAATGATTTCTCGTCTGGGCCAGTCAGTTTTGTAGCAAGCCAGACAAGTTGCATATACATAGGTACTCGGTGGCCAATTTCCAAAGCACTTGAACAATATGCTCAAAATATGCCAAAACATCAAATTGCTTGAGTATTATTTTGTGTTGGCTTCGCTCAGACTCTGGCTGCATTTTCAGGCAACTAAACAGGTTGCCCCGTCCAGCTCAAAGCGGCACACAAATGAGCTCCTTGGCTGTGGGTAAAGTTTTTGTGGCCAATGATTTTCAAAGGTTTTGCGGTGAAATATACAACTTTGCCGGCAAATCTATAAACAAACGTGTAGGTAGACTATTTAATTACGGCTTTTATTACTATTTTTTTGGTATTTCGGCTAAGGGTGCGTTTCCATGCTAATGAAAAGATTGACCACAACAAAAATATTGGAATACATAATTTTTTTTTCATATACACCAATTAAATGGGCCACTGTTAAGAGAATCATCTATTTTTTTTTCGTTCGACATTCGGTATCGTTTTGTTCGGATATTCTTCTCATAGAGCTGCTTTTAAGCAATTCTTCAGTTACTCGATTAATCTCTCAACTGACATATTTGCTGCGTTTTACAGATATTTAAATATTTATGTTTATAATATATGTCACAAATTCAAATTGGACAAACTGACTCATAAAATAAAACTATAGTCAATGCAAATATCAGTTACAAATATCAGTTACAAGCGTCAGCTAATTGAAAGCATGTCAAGCAACATATTTTTAAGTAAAATCCAATGTTAACGAAATAATGCAAAGTAAAAAACCAGAAACCAAATGCAATCGTTGACGGACCCAAACAAACTTTAAGCTAAATGTTCAAAGATAAATTTGTACAAAAAATACAATACAATACATCAAAAGAAAAAGATGGAGGAGCAGGAAGAAGGAGGAAGCAAATGCAACAAGCATCATCATCGTGCTCAACTCAAAAGTTCCAAATGATATGACGGCAGCCACTGGAGAACAAAGAATATCAAAGTTAAATTAAATTTGTAGTTTTGCAAAACTTTATCGTGTCGCTCCACAGTTCCAAGCTTCACCTGTAGTCTCTCTCTCTTCGTCCCCCCTTACCAAAATGGGCTTGTCCTAGCAGTCGTGTCACAGCTCATTCAATTGATTTTTTTTTTTTTAAACTTCATCTTAATTAAAAGCCTCAAAATTCAATTAATAAACACGCCGAAATTTTTGATGCTTTACATTTGAATTGCAGCTCATTAAAATGTTTGAAGGTGATCAAAAATAAGTAAATCAAGAAACGCGGCTACCGCAGCAGCCGCCAGATGGCGACACAATGCCGCAAGTTTTGTGGGCGGCGGTGCTCTTTGCCGTCATTTCTCGCAAAAGTTGAAACTTGTGCGCACAGCTCAAGGTGAATTTTAATGAAAAATATAATTATAATTCATGCAGATTTCCGGCAGTGTGTATGTGTGTGTATGTGTGTGTGTGTGTGCGTGTTTGTTTGCAAAGTTTGACAAAGTTTATATTATTATTGCTGAGAGCACTTCTTCTAGTTGTAGTTGTTGTTGTTGTCGTGCTATTCGCTTTTGTTGTCAGTGGGAATTAAAATGTAATTATGTCGTAAAACAACCAAAAACATAGCATACTTTTCCGGGCTGGTGTCAAGTGTGCTAAATTTGGAGTGCAACAGCGAAACATAGTGAAAGAAAGGGAGAGAAACAGCAAGAAAACCTGAAACGGTTCATGTCTTCCAATTTCAACAAATCTATAGAAAGTTAACTATTATTCTGCCTTTATTTTTTTGTATATTTTATTAGACCATCGTTTTGAAAAAAAATAAATAAATAGAAAATTCTACCATGACTTGCGATATTTATGAAGAAAAAAAGCCCAATAATATGCCTTTCAAAATATGGAGAGTACACCGGGAGTTGTATCTAAGAAGTCAAATAGTTTGGATATGTTTGTACTCTACCTCATCATCGTATACACAAATTATACAATTTAACTGAATATTTTACAGCAGTAGCTCGATATAAATGTCAATTTGTGTCATCGGATGGCAACGCTGGCTGACAGCGAGCTACTTGAGCTATGGCAACGCTCAGTCTAATTAGAAATGTGGCATAACGAAGCCGCAGTCAATGCCAAGACAATAGAAAAATGCCAGCCACAAAATTTTTGATTGTCAAACGTCAGTCAGAGAAACAGGCAGAGAGCACAGAGGAACAGCAGGCGCATTGACAGTCAGTCAAATGACAGCAGCAGTTGCGTCTTGAGGCATGGGATTCCAATGTACTCAGCAGAACAAAAGGCTGACAAAAAGTGCATGCATTTGTTTGGAACAAAAGCCGAACGAACATAAGGTGCAACCATTAAATGAGAAAGCTGCATGGGTTTAAGTCATATGAAAGATTTAAGATAAGAAAAGATTAAGAAAATATGGGAAGGGTCAGAGAATACCCTACCTGTTGCTATATAGAAAAAAAATCGAAGCTCGGTCTCTGAAACAAACTCATGCCTTTACATGACCCTTTTTGCTAGTCCCATATTAATAGCTGAAGATTATATATACAAAAATCTTTTATTTGTAACACAATTCAACAAAAAATCTGAATGCTGCATGTGTAGGGCAATCGTGAATAGCTGCTGGTCGTGTAGTCATTTAATGAGCGCCCATTGTGCGAAATGTATCTAAAAGCAGTCAGAACAAATGCTTTACAGCAGGCTTAAAGTGCTAATGCGACAAGGGCAAGGGGTAGCCAAAGCACCCCTTAATAATGAGATGCACAACACGCAGCTGAAAAGATCTCATCTTCGTCTAATACTCCGCCCACACACACACACACACATACTCGCCATTTTGAATCGTGTAAATTAGCAAAGCCGCCTCTAAAACGCACTTGATGCAGCCCCTGCGCCGACCCGGCGCACACCCTGCCCAGCGGCACACAAAAGCCTGTCACAAATGCAGCTAATGCTGATTATTTCTCTAGTTAACACAAGCGGCCAACAAAAGCCGCAAAAGCTGGCCCGCAGGCTTAATTAATAGCCAGGTCATGAAAATAGTCCAAACTTGACAGGTTTTTGGCCACGTTTTTAATTAAGGCTTATGTAAAACTAAAAAGTTTGATGAGGAGAAGAAAAAAATCAAACACAGGAAACCACTTAGATTACAACTTGCATTACGTGTGTGGCCAGTGCCGAGTGCTTGGATTATGTTTTTATTATGCAAGCACATTCATTGGCCAATTTACGGGCATTGCGCCAACTTTTCACGCCTCAATGGAGCGCATCGTGTTTATAAACAATTTAAATAAAACAAAAAGTACAAATTAACTCAATAATAACAACAGCAACTAGTCAAGTGCATTGGCAAAACAGAAATGCATTGAAGCTCGGCTTAAACTACTCTAATAACTACTGAATGGATAATCATATAAGATAATAAATGGTTGTTCATTTTTACAAACACTTTCTGAAACCAATTTTGCAATCAAGGTGAGAACATGCATCCTGTGTGCTGCTTTCCTTAATGTAAGGGTGGATGCCATTCCCATTTATAATCTATTTAGGTGTTATCCTATCTCCCCCTCGGACTACAACGTTACAAAACAGGGAATAAGACTTCAACAAACTAAATTATTTCGGGGCCTTGCACAAAATAAATTTAATGCATCAAATCCCATTCTTTCCACAGCCTTTCCACAAGCCAATGAGTTAGACTCCATTTTCTCCAAAAGATGTGAAAGGAAAAGTTCAAGGGAAAGGGTTTCAAGGGTTTTCCGCGATTTTTCCACACTTGCTGGTAGAATTTTAAAAAACCCATGCCTTATCGAAAATTAAAATCACTTAAGGTAACTATATTACTATGCGGTCTGTTTACCAGTCAGTCAGTCAATCAGACAGTGAATCAGCAAACAAGTTGTTAATCAATCAATCAATCTGTCAGCCAGACATTAATTATTCAATCAGGCAATCAGTCAATCCATCATCAACTAATCAGGTATTCAATAAATAATAATAAATCAATAAATCAGTCAATTTCTGAATCATTCAGTAGTCAGTCAATCAATCAATCAATCCATTTTTCAATCAATCAGTAAGTTTGGACAAACATTTTTTTTTGTGATTCACTTAATTTTTTCATCCATAGTTCCAATTGCTTACAAACTTATTAACATAGTGTTCATGCCCTAACCGAGCTGGCGTATACACACAACAGAACAATTAAGAAGGCTAAATAAATAGTGTTTCGAGGTGTGTTTTATGCAAACAATGCCAATGCTCTGCAAGGTTGCGCCTCAATTATTGTAGCAGAATACGAGAAAAATGAGTTTCCCTCCATAAAAGAAAAAACAGACTATACAAAAGTCAGATTTCAGACATGTCTAGCGTGTGCTGTATCCATATAGTATGACTCGAACTCTATCAATCGCTCAGATTGTTATCATTAATAACAGTTGCTGCACAAAGAACAATGAAGTTGACTCCTTTACACGACAGCAATAAAAAACCATTAAATATCACTTTTCATAGCGCTGAATTTATTATTTATAGATGGAAAACTATTCGTTCATTCGATGCAGACGATGGCAAAAAACTAGACACAAATTCTGGCTAAATGTAGCGTAAATAAAAAACAGCCGCGAAAACAAGGGTAAAGGGGAGCGAAGAAGGGAGATGATAGTGATATGGAGTGCGCCCACAAATTTGGCGATAGTTGATTGCGTGTCACATGCAAGAAGGGGGCAAGTGGGCAGGGAGGGGGAAGGGGGAGAGGAGCATTAGCAGCAGCAGAAGAGTGCACAGGTTGGGTTTTCAGAAAGCAAAAATATATATATATATATATACATGTTATATATATATTGAACTGCGACGAGCACCAAGAGCTACGTCAAAGTGGAAAGGGAGGGGGTTGCCAGCGCACCGGTGCATTTGAGAATATGGCAACGCTATTAAAATGCACTGAGCTGGAATACAGGCAAGAGGGGGAGGTAGGGACTTGGGAGGGTCTAAGTGATGCCAAATGTAGCTGAACCATCAGCCTGTGATATGTATATGTCGAGTACGGACGGGAGCGAGGAGGCCCGCATTGAAATCTATGACTGCCTGTCGCCAGTTTTTATGGGCAACGCCACGCCCAGTTGAACATGAAAGCGGAGAGAGGGAGGCATACACACATAAAAGAACAGAGAAAGAAAAAATACCAAATGAAGTCGCTTGACAACTGAATGCAACGGACGTTGATTGCCTGGCGCCGGCATTAATTATTTACAATATGACAGGGGTACGAGAATGTGTTGCAGATATGGCAACACTGGCAGTGCACAAAAGTATGCAATTAGCATTTGGCGTGATTGTTTTTTATTTCCCCTTTTTTTCATTTTGCCCCCCTCAGCAAGCAGTTTTGATGTTGATTAGGGTTTGCGCTTCGCAGTGAAACTGGGCCAATTGTTGTCCACATTGATTGACATTTGTACGAGTAATTGGCGCAATTTGCAAGCAAAAACAAAAAATACTAAAAAGATATTAAAAGTAGCGAAAAGTACTCGACGAAATACCCAGCACCATCTACAGTTTGACACATTTAAAGATTACCACCAAAAATACTACAGAATACTAAAATTACTATAAACTAATATAAATAGACGATAAAAATACAATAAAATTATTTTTATTTTAAAATATTAGAAGTCTACCTTAAATTCTAAAAAAGGTCCGAAAACTATAAGTTAATTCCTTAAGCCACGTTCCAAAACCCTTTACGAAACTTGTTCGAAAGTAAGAATATTTGTAAAATTGATACTAAATGCTTGAAGAAAAGGATCTAAAATTCTACAAAACCAAATTAGACAAAGCTCAACGCTTCTCAATCTAAAGCTATTATAGAAGCCACAATGTACACGCATTTAAAATCTTGCTGAAACTTTATCAACTCTATCAAAGGGCAGACATTTTTAGTGTATTTGGTGAGAGTTTCGAGCACTTTCGAGTGCATATTTCAAATAAATAAATACAATTAGGATCTATTCACACTCAAGTCCAAGTATTGATTTCCCGCCTTAACAAATGTCAACTTTTGCAACGCTTTTAACTTTTGCCTTTGCCAACTTTCAAGTAGCATACCCGACCACCCTCAACTGCCCAAAAACCCCAAAATACAACCCAACAACTCACCCAAAACTGTCAACATTTTATCAACTATCTAGTGTGTGTGTGTGTGTGGGTGTGTCTGGATGTGCGTGTGTGGTTATGGAATCTTTGCTTGGGTTGCTTCCATCTAAAATTCAATGAAAAACTTTAGCACACATTTAAAGTAACCATGTAAGCACTTTTCGCACACACACACACAACCACATACATGGTCCATCACATACATGTGCACTGAGAATCTGCTCTGAGCCCAGTACTGTGGCTTTTTCCAGTCAGAACTTAACATGCTTTTAGTTTCAGTTAAGCTTTCTGACCAACAAATGAGTTACACACAGAATCCACACTCTACCACAGCGGGGTGAAAAAAGAGTGGGACTGAACGGGGAAATAATGGGGTGGCACGCCCCTTCCATAAGAAAGCCGACAAAAATGTTTAAGCCGGCAAGCAAGGCTTGGCTGTGGGCTGTTTTGGTTAACCGTTTGCTAATGAGCCAATTTAAATTTACGGCTCAGTGGCGCCATCTAGACGGAACCCAGCTCTAACTAGGGGCTTCTCCTAAAGCTGCCACCTGACAAAGGCACTTCTTTTTGCTACAATTTTTTTTTATATTCATTTCTTGACAGATCTGTCGCAACTTCTCAACTCAAAGTGAAAAGCGCAGCGACCAGCACAGAGCCAAGTGGCCTGGAAAATGAAATGAGCAACAACTGTGGCCGGGCATCCAAGTCTGCAGCTGAAAGCTGAGGCGCGTTTTGGAGCTGCTTAACAAATCTCGTGACACCGCCCCAAAGTGGCCCCGAAACAAACAAACAAATGGCTAACAAGAACTGATCCAAGTCATTGACAGACTGCGAAAGAAAAAGGGAAAACCAAAAAAGAAAAACTACTTTATAAGCATGAAAGTCAATGTAAGTGCGAGCGAGTCGGCAACAACGAAAAGTTGAGAAAAATATAATGCAGAGAAAGTAAAAACCAAGCAACTTCTTGCGTCTGGACGCTTAATTATGAAGCTTGTTAACTATTAATGAAAAAGTTGTTGTAAACCAGAGGCAAAGAAAGAAACTTATAAAAAAAATAAAATAACAGACTAAAGTAGACAACCAGCCGAAAGAGTCGTAAGCGCCAAGTTCTTAACAGAAGATTTTTGATATGACTGGCAAAAGAAAACATTTGTGCAGACATTTTACAAACAACACACCAACATTGAATTTAAATCAGATTATTCAAGACATGATTAATTTATGGGGGGAGACATGATAAAGGGACTCTGTAAACTCTGTTTAAAGTTAGCTTAAGTCAAGTAGAGAATCAAGTTAAAAGATATATTAATAATTATTCAGGCATTGAGAATTAAGGAACTTCTATGCAGGGTAGGAACTGTTAGGCGAAATTTCTTTCAAATTACATTAAGATATCTTTAGAAAATGAGTAGGAAAATAAGCTGAAGGCTATAACGGCAGGTCGCCGGTTCAAATTCGCAAGCCGTTATTAGGCAGGGAACGAAAATAAAGTATATTTTTATTATTTTATATATTTATTATTTAAAATCAAAATATTTGAAGGCCGCAAACATATTAAAACAGATTTCCTGGGGTTCAAATTCAGCAGCAATTAAGCAAGACAATAATTTTTTTTTAATACTCGAACCCTTAACTCAATAAAGGATTACTTAAAAAGCTAAGTATTTTTCATTGTCTTTATTATTAAATTAATAATTAGTTAAATAAAATGTAATACTTTAATAGTTCTATTATTCCCAAATCGAGCGAGTACTTAACCTTAGCAATACAAATGAGCAAACAAATGAGATGGTGAGAACAGGGGTGTGAGTGAGGACGAAGGGGAAATTAGGGTTAGTAAGGGGTCAGCCGGCAGTTTTTCATGGCTTTTGGGTAACTTTAGTAAATAATTTGGCTTTAATTAACTTGCTGACATCATTAAGAGCCGGCAAGCAGGCAAATGGCAACAGTTTGTCAGGCAGACGAACCATTTGTCTCTCCTCACGGAAACTGTGTGCGAGAAAAGGAATCGCCCTCCATACCCGAAGTGCTAGCATATTGACAGGATATTTCCCGCCCCAGCGAGAAATTCTCTCCGCATGTGTGTGTCTCTGTCTAAGTGTGTGTGTGTGCTAATTAAATAGAAAAATTAGAAAAAACTACGTCGTAAATTCCATGGCCAGGCATCGTCATGTAATACAACACCCCCTCCCTGGACGAACTTATCACACTCCAGGGCTACAGAATGGCAATTGGGGTGCGCTGTGGGCGTTGCCAGACATGCAAAGGACAAGGGGGAGTTCACGTCGGGGTGCACGACAGCGTGGCCCCATGGTGTGAAATCATTTGACGACGTCGCCTCCGCATGACGCAATTAATCAAATTAAGCTGCCCGGTTTCGGGCCCAGACACGATGCGATCCGACGCGACGGCTTGATTAGCCCATAAGTAGGCAATGGCCATGGGATATTCGAATTTTCTCAGCAGGTTGGCAGCGCCATTTGTTGTTGCCTGTCATTGATGTGAGGTTAGAATGAAGCAAGTTATGTTCGCAGCTAATTGAGTGTCATGTGGCTTGTGGGGTTTACCAACTTAGTAGCATTGTTTACGGGTTTGCAGAGGTCAGCTGGTGCTGCCAACTTGTTTTTAGAAGACGTCAATAACTCTTGAGTAAGCTAAATGAGGTCGCACATAGGAATAAAGTGTTGCCCACCTCCTGTAAGAAACACGGCAGCTGTTGTAAGTGCAGTGCTGCCCAGCTGCTGTAAGCGCAGTGTTGCCAATTCACTTATTTTCAGGATTTTCAGGGTCAAGTTCTTGATCAGCATCAATAGCCGAGTCGATCTAGCCATGTCCGTTTGTCTGTCTGTCCGCATGTATGAACGCAAGGATCTCAGAACCTATAGGAGCTAGAGATTTGAAATATAGGTCCTCCTAGTGCCTGCGCAGATCGAGTTTGTTTCCGATAACTTACTCCAAGCAACCGATAAAAATCGATATTGATATCCTGTTTTTTTGGGCAATTTTGGTAAATAATAAGGGCTAGTCACCAAAAATAATATGTTGCTTCTAAAATATTAAATATTTGTCAAGTATCTTTCATTTTATACCTATCGACACCTCCCCGCCACCACCCCAGAACAAGTTAATAACCCAACTTTTATTGGTAACCAATTTAAACCAATTGAAATGCAATTGACTTTTTCAGAACACACAAATATTCTATGGTACAATAAGATATACTATAGAAAATTTCATAAAGATCGGTTAAGAAAAAACCAAAGTTATATGCAACTACGCAATTGAATGGGGCAGCAGCTTTAAGAATTTCTGTATACATGTACACACACACATTCATGCGCGTCAGCTTAGTATTTTAACAGCATGGATATGACTTTTTTCTGTATTTAAGTTCCTTTTGTATCATGTGCTTAATTATTGGTGTGGCTGCTGAGTAGAGGCATAGCAAGTGGTGCGGTCTGTCGCGAGTTCGAGCTCTAACGCGGAAAATATTTTTTTTTTTGCTTTTTGCTTTTGTGGCTGTTGAGAAGAGTAGACAGCAAGTAATGCGGTCATTTGCGAGTTCGAACACTTTTTTTTTTTTAATTATTTGGTGTTGGAATAAGAGGGTTCAGGGTATTCCCTAGTCTGGAGCTCCCGACTCGGCTATTGATGCTGATCAAGAATATATATACTTTATGGGGTCGGAGATGCTTCCTTCTGCCTGTTACATACAGATCTCACAAGTTGATTGCTTTTACAACATTGCCATCATCCACGAAACTAGTAAGCCGTCTAACTTTACAGCTAATTGCACATTTTAGGCTGCCCTCTTATGTAATATCTCAAAAAATCAACCTATATCGGCAAATTTAAAGATCGCCCCAGCCTTGGCGCAAGTTTAAATCATCAATTTGGATTTCTGGGCACTTTCACTGCATCATAAATTAGAAACTGGTGGGCAGCTTGTAGGCGTTCAAGTGCAGTCAAGCCAGAAAAATTAAATGCCAAACTTTTGGGCACCCACAAGACTTTCAAAAAAAAAAAAGCATATATATATATATATATATTTATGCCACAAATTGCATTTGAGGCGCCGCTTCGGTGCCCACACGCGACTGTCGCAAGGAAAACGACGCCGCTGACAGAGAAATGGGTCTGTCGGACGGGGTTGGACCGATGTCCTGGCAACGACAAATGTTTCTGTTATCAGTGAACCATAATCACAAAGTGGTCTTAGGGGCTGTGCCTATGTGTGGGTGGGTTTGGTTGTGGCGTTGCTCGCTTCACTTGACATTTGCCACCAATAAAGCCCAATTAGTGACGGCGGCCCCCGCCGAAATACGTCTCAGTAATTCGTTGAACGGCTTTCGGGTCTGTCATCTTTCAAGTTTGCGGGCACGCAAGCTAATTAGCAAGTGGCAAATAGTTGCCAACTGGAAAAGGCGTCTCTATTAATTAGTCGACCACTTGGTAAAATTGCCAACCTTTTGTGTCTGAATACCGTGCATAATTTTGTCGCAAAATCGGGTACTGCCAACTTGTCGCCTCGCATTGGGCATATTTCAAGCATGATTTTTAATCAAGTGCTAGCAATGCAAAGATTGAAATAATGATATTAAAAGTGCTGCCAATTTGTGGCAAATTTCAGGCATTTCAAAAATGTGACATTTTTGAAAAATGTGTAAATTTGCCCCGAACATTTCGTGTTTTTTGCGATGCTTAATCGAGATTTCTCTCTCTTTATCGAAGATGTGAAAAATGGTCACGTACAACAACCATAAACAGCTGATATATCATCGAAAGCAAGCGGTAACTTTAAATAATAAATTAAGTATTTAAATAATACCACAGTTTTTAGAATTTAAACATGGCGAAATCTTGAAAAGAAAACCTATAATGGAGCCCGAGAGGGCAATTTTTGAGTTTTGGATGAAAAACTTTACGGCGCTTATGTAAAGCCGCTTTTCGTGGCGTTTTCCATCTTGAGCGCAACTTAACTCAAACCAGTTGAGATTTAGAAGAAATGTGTGACTGTGATTGCATTTTATAGCTGCACTTGAATTTACCCAAGTGGAATAATAAAGTGGCGTGCGGCAAGTGGCAACTGCCACGTGCCACATAACATGCATAATTAATTACGCACACATTTGCGTGCTAATTAACGCTTAATTAATTGCAATGTTATATGGCAAAAGACAATGCAGCAGATGTTGCAGATTGTCAACTGCTTCGTTTTATTGATTTAAATGCAATTTTATGCAAATGTCTGCCCCTGCGCCAAGTACGCAGCAAGCACCCCACACGAACATTGAAAACAAATATTATAATTTGATTTATTTTCAAGTGCGGAAAATTCGGATTTGGTAATTTGTTGGCGAGAAAGAAAAAACAACTAAACTATGCAAAAAAGTTTTATGTGCTGCAAAAAGTGGATTTGCATAAATAAAATATTTTCATATAAAACGGCTACCTCAGCTGCCGCTCTCCCTGCCTAAATAATTGCAACGGCTCTTGAATGCGAAAATATTATAAATAAAAAATTGTACATATACATTATTCGAGCTGAAGCTTAATTTCTAACATCTCATGGAGTTTAAACAATAATTATACAAGTAAATGTAAAGAATGTGAAGAATGTGAGGAGGGGTTATCTTTACTCAAACTCTAGGTGAGGAAAATGCATTGCTCATTAACTTGGGTTTTTAAAGTCCGTTTTTTATATAATGTTCAGGGCTTAAATAGGATATACAAAAGTGTGTGCATAGAAAAGTGCAAAGTTTTAAAATAAACATGGGAGAGATAAGGTGCATCTAGCACTTATAAAATTCGAGTAATTGCCCAGAAATCAAATTCCAAAATCGATATTTATCGATATTATGAAAATTAGGGGTAATATCAATACAAAAAAGTTATGCCTATTGAATACATTTGCACAAAAGCAATTTACTTTTTTGATAATCTCTTATTTTCCTTTGTTCGAAATTCCATTCATCCATTTCGTTAGCTAATCTTTTAACCAGCTTAAGCTAAAGCCGCACTGATTATCAGTTCAAAAGCTTAATTACTTGTTAAGGCAAAGTGAAGAAATAAAACAATATACAACACGAAAACAATTAGGCCAACTTTTGGATCAAAGCAAATCCGGTAAACAGATTATTCCAGTGAATTCCCAGTGACTGATTAGCAGACAAAAACGCAATCAAATGAAGCGAATCAGAGAGGAAAAAAAAAAAACAAGTAAAAAACAAACATAAAATATTAAAGCCAAAGTAGAGTGTAACACGAAGTAAAAGTAATCGCATATGCCACACCAAAGTTCCGCCTCAAAACTCAGCCACATTTATAATTACTTTTATTGAGTGAAAACTTGGAGGCGTCTCTCGGTATCTTTCGCTCTCTGTCGCACTCTCTCGCTGGATTTTCACACTTTGCAATAATGCGCCCCGCCAAATGAACAAAGTTTTTCCGGGTAGGGAAAGAACTTGTCTAAAGCTGTCATGTTTATTTATATAAAAACTTTGCTGCGATTAGTTGATAGTTAGGCGTAGTTAGCATCAGTTCTAAAAGCAAACAGCCATGAAAATTGCATCAACGAACTTTCATGATTATAATAAAAAATATTTAAAAATAAAAAGTTCTTGCAAGCGGCTAAAAGAACTGTGCATTAAAAAAATTAGTTTGGAAAATAATTACAATTAGTTACGGTTAACTGACCGCAATGAGAGTTTGATGAATATTTGATTTTCTAAATGAACTATATATATATATTTGTGACCAGCATCAATAACCGAGTCGATAAAGCTGTGTCTGTTTGTCTATCTACATATCTATCTGTCTTTCCGTCTGACCGCCCGTCTGTATGTTTAAGTGCGTCAATCTATTTTTTGAGTTTAACAACTTATGTTTAACAATTAATTGAAAGCCTCTCAACCTTATTTCACTTTATATTTTATATATATCGGGTCTTTATATTTCAATTTATTTATATATATATATTATTTATATTGAACTATAAAGACTTTGCACCGTGCCACAACGATAAGAAAACCACAAAAGAAGCGTCTCTCTCCAACCCCCTTTCACTTTAATCGCGCGCATTTTTAATGCCAGCGATATACGAGGCATTATTATATACCATTATTATATTTATTATTATGCACATATCACGCACACTATATACTAAAAAAAAAAGAAGAAAAGAGGGGAACGAGCAGCATTAAGCACTGAGCTGTAAATAAAACACGTATGAAGCGAAAAATATATGAAAATATATACAAAAAGAAATATGTGAACGTGGAAATTGGCTGCACAAGACGACGATAGGCTACAATATGTTGCCGATAATGGATAATGCGCCTCCATTTAACAGCCCCAACCCTCCATCCCTCAACTATCCCTCCTGTCACGCTCCTTTGTCCACGAACTGCTTTTTTAATGCGCCAGCCAGCGTTTGTTTTTTTCGTTCATATTTCTTTGGCGCATTTCGTGCATATTTCTTATTAAATGTCGTCGATATTAACACCCCACAAAAGCTGACGAATTGCATGCAAAGTGGGTAACGCAGATCAGAGTGGAACAGAAAGGGGCAGAGCGG
Source organism: Drosophila virilis (assembly GCF_030788295.1). NCBI lineage: Eukaryota > Metazoa > Arthropoda > Insecta > Diptera > Drosophilidae > Drosophila > Drosophila virilis. The sequence continues at coordinate 32,541,208 of NC_091544.1, forward strand.
GGTAAGTGCTGCACGTGTGGTATTGTATGGCGGCACAATGCAACGACTGCGACATGAATATGCCATAAATATATAAATATATAAATATTGCAAAATGGTTATGCAAGGAGGCTCACGAAGAAAGCCGTTGTTATATTGAAATTTAAGAAAAGTAGGAAAAAATCAGCTCTTAAAAAAGTAAAACAGTTTGACTCAAAACATATTTCCCCATCCTACACACTTAATATTTTTTTTTGATAATTACATCCTAGAACTAACACAACTATTTGACATCAATTTGAAACAGAAGTAAATTATAAAAAAAGGTATACCACATATAATAAAACAAAATGAAAACAATATGTTTCGAGTTTTGATACTGGATAACTGACTAATTTGTATTTTTTATAACAATATAAATAAATAAAAGAAAAATTGGAGTACCAGCAGCAGAGGCCTTTTATTTATTTATATTATTTAAATATATATATCATATGCATAAACCAAATCTACAATAAATTTATAAAATGTTTTTTTGAGTTTTCACTGTTGTAATCATGGTAATAGGTATGTGAAATTTTGCTTCTTTTTTTTCAAATACTATTCATAAATTTAGTATATTTTTTATTTCACTTCTTAAACTTCTCAACTGTAAGTTATTTAGATCTCATTTATAATTTGTAAAACTTAAGCCTCAGAACCCGAGCTTTAAGTTAGATTTTAGGGCATTTAAGACGCGTTATACTCATATAAATATATATATGTTCTGTTTGGACTGCATTTCTTATGACCAATGCCATTACATATGCATTTGTGGGAAGACCCGCATGTGCAACTAGACATCAAGTCGCACTTTCCGGCGAGATGTATTCGGGGAGCAGCTGCTCAAATGGCAAAGAAATCATTATTTATAGGCAACGGGAGGAACACACAGAACCACAGATCAACTGGCAGACAAACAGAGAGAGATGCAGAGAGAGGGGCTCAGAGAGAGATAGGGGAAGGAAGCGGAGACAGTGCCATTGGCAGACAGGGCACATAGAAATGAATGCAAACTGTTGCCAAGACAGACGACATGCAGAGACCATCAATATAAATTTCAATATGACCAAAAACATATTTGCCATTACGAACGAAGAAAAATGCTGGCAGACCGCACAATCAAAGGGAAACACCAGCAGTCGGAGGAAATAAGTACAATACCAAAAAAATATATACTGCAAAACTCGAGTATATAAATAAATTAAATTACAGATAAGCATAAAAGATAACCTCAGCTATAAGCAATAGTTAGCACATTTTATCATTCAAAATAGATAAAAACTATTCAAATATATAAAAAAGCATATCTTTAACTTATGCATTCGCAACCCCAAAGAGTTGTCTATAGGAAAAATGTTCACAATAACTGCTCTAAAATATACAGTTTGTCAAGTAATTCTTTGCATCCACTACAGCCGGCAGACAACGTGTCATTGAGTGAATAAGGTTATTCAGGTCATAGATTTCGGGTATTTTTATCCATTCCTCTTGAATGGCCTTGATGAGAGCGTTTTTATTAGTTGGGCTCCGTTTCCCTACGCGCTTCTTTAGGAAAGCCCACAAATTTTCAATTGGGTTTAAGTCTCTGGGCAGGGGTGTCAATGACTTTCCTGCATTTATACAGTAGCCAAGTCCTGCACAAAAACGATTTGTGCTTGGGGTCCTTGTCCTGATAAAGCTTGTACCTCTGTTTATTGAGGTTTTGAGGGTCTTCGAAGCCAAACATTATTGCGCTCCTTGACAATTCATTCTTTAGAATGTCCAAGTAAAATTCTTTAGTTATCACATCATTGAAAATGCGCAGCTCACTAACACCTTTTGACGATATGCAGCCCCACACCATAACCGAAAGCTTGCCAAACTTTACTGTTGGTATTATATTCTTCGATTCCAGAGCTGCATTGGGTTTTCTCCAAACTTTGCTGGGTCCGTCATGATAATATAACATTATTTTTGTCTCGTCACAAAAAATAACGTCATCCCAGTACTCCGCGGGCTTGTTGACATTCCCAATCGAAAATTTAAGCCGCCTCTGAATATTTACTGCCGACAGTAGTGGCTTCTTCCTAGCTATTTGCGAGGTGTGTTTATGCACTTTTAAAATTTTACGAACTGTCTCGTGGCTCACTGTCTTATTGCAGTCATTTTTTAAGTCCGATGCCAATTGTCGGAGGCTAGTTTGAGGTTGATCGTTGATCTGTTTTAAAAATTTTTCCATGATCGCGTCTAGTGAGCTTCGCTGATCTGCCTCCGGAGTGCTTTAATACCAATCTGTTTTCTTTTTCGGCTCGGTTAATAATATTATAAATAGTTCTTAGCTTAACTGCGAACATTTCCGCCAATTCTCTAGCAGATTTCCCCTTGTTGTAGTGGAAATAAACTAATTACATTAGATTTTCATCAACTCGTTGACCAGGCATTGCAAAAAGCTCTAAATTAGGCAAGATGTAAACTGTCAAAAACGCTTGGGCTCTATTTTGAATTGTGTTTGCATTTTGCAAAGAATTAATTGACAGCGCAAAAATTTCCTCATTTTAGTTTTGTCTGTATTTTTTACATTTGTGTTTTGAATTTTGTTATGTTTGTGCCTTATCTATGAAGAATACTTAGAATAATAATAATGCAAAAAAAATTAAGAAGAAATAGTTTAATTCGGTAAAATATTAATTTAAAATTGAATTTGTGTGATGTTTTTCCTTTTGGAAACAATTACTTGACAAACTGTATCTCTACTCTATACATTATAAGCATCTTTCTGAAAAAAAAGGAAAAACTGCAGAAAAATACCACAAGTAGAAAAAACCTACAACGGAAAGCATCAAAAATACCAAAAACATTGCTGAAATTAAGAGATTTGTAGTAAAATACTTAAAAAATACAATACTTAGAAACTATCTTAAGTCTAAGGGCATGAAAATACGAAACGATTAATAATAATCGCAGTAGAGAAAAGAAAAACAAAAAGTAAAAGAAATTAGTAATATTTAATTTTAAAAAAAAATAAAAAATACCAAAAATACCGGACAGCGAATTGTGTGCGTATATTGCTTAGACGCTTCTATGCTTGCAAGCATACACATAAGAGCGAGACGTCATTAACTAACTGCAGTATATACCAGCTCAGAGCTTGCAACACAAGAAGAAGGCGAAGAATGGCGTGCATCAAGCGTGCCCCAGGGGCGACTTTGCCACATGCCACTCCAAAAAGCCAAACTTTAACTTTAAGCGTAATGACATCAGCTGCCGCCTGTGCCCTTTTGCGGCTGTTGTTGTTTGTAGCATACACTCGGGCGCAAGTGGCAAGCGGCAAGTGGCGAGTGGCACAAGTAGCCAAGAAGCGAACCACAGGCCAGGCCAAAAGGCAAAAAGTGCAACGTGAAAGTTGCAGCAACTTGCAACTTGCAAGACAAAAGCGACTCAAAAATTACAGCAACAGGGGGGCTGGAGAGAGGGATAGCTGATGCTGTTGAATGAATGTGTGTGTTTGCGATAAAAACGGAAGCGCAGATTGCCCCAGCAGCAACAGCATCAACAGCGGCAAAAGGCAACGACCAAAGTGTGGAAATGTCAATTTGCTTGCGCCAGGACTCAATGGGCAGAGAGGTGTAAAAGCTAAGAGGCAGTGGGCCGGTGGGCGTGACCGCACCGGAAGATGGCAACGGAAAGTGCAACAGCAATAACAACAACAACAACAGCTGCAGCAGCAGCTGCAACAACGTGTATTGATTTTCAATTTGACGCCGTAAGATAAAAAGCCAAAACGACAGAGAAATGGCATTATAGAGAGAGCAAGAGAGAGAGGGAGAATGGGAGAGATAGTGAGAGAGAGAGAGAAAGATATAGAGAGAGAAGAGAGATATAGAGACAGAGCGAGAGAGAGAGAGGAGAGAGATATAGAGACAGAGCGAGAGAGAGAGAGGAGAAAGATATAGAGACAGAGCGAGAGAGAGAGATGGCTATAAGTTTGAGAGCCACTGTGCGCAAATGAACGGCCAAAGCTTAAAAGCAATTTTGCGGCTAATAAATCCGATTTCCGTTTTGTTTCGAAATAAATTGCGAGCGTGTTGTTGTTGTTTATGTTGTTGTTTTTGGGGGGATTTTGTGTGCACCGGAAATGGTTCTCCGGAGACATCAACGTACAACGGGCAACCAGCAGCTGCTGCTTTCAGCCGGATGTGCTAAATTAGCAGCTGCAATGGGCACTCCAAATGCACAACAAAAAGCCAAACACACACACACACCCACACTCCCACACACACAGTCAAATGACCTAATTTAACAAGTACAACCAAGGGAGCTGCACTCAAGTGTTTATGAGATACCCTGTAAAGAGAATAGCTGCGCAGCTGTTGCCCAAAAGTAGGCAATATAATAAAAAGAAAGCTTTAAGCAATGTTTAGACAACAGGTAAAAGAGCATTCAGCTTGGATGACCCAACGATTTTAATACATGTGTTTCCATTTGGAAAACTCAAAAAATAGTATTTTAGCAGCTAAAGGTTGTAAATTAGCGGATATTAATTAGATTATAGCTAGCTTCATGTTATCGAAGACGCCGTAAGTAATACGTTAATACACTTTGTGACAACATTGCAATACCTTTTAACTCTTTCGCTTTATTTACTTTCCACGGTATATGAAGAAAATCTCTACTAACTTTTTATTATACACACCTACCCTAGATTATACCATTATAAGTATAAAAATAGTCCATTTTCCCTCATTACAACGTATTTTCTTCCTTTTTCGTTTCTATAAAGAACATTTCATTAAACACATTTTAAATCCATAACGACTGCATTAGAGACAGAAAATGTACTCATGAGCCCATTTTTGCTATCTACAGGGTATCTCTCCATTTATGTTTAACGCTATATGACGAATATTTTTCCTCAACCTTTCATTATACTCAATTTAGCAATAGATAAGTATTACATACGTCCCTATTTTCCATTACGTTTGCATTACAGGGTATCTCTTCGATTCCTTTTAATTCCTATTCCTCTTTTGTTTCCTTTTCTTCTGATTTCTGATTCCTTTTCTCTTGATTTCCTTGAACTTTCCATTGTAATCATTTTACCAAACAGACCTCAAGAAAAACCGACTATTATAACATGTCCACTCTCATTACAGGGTATCTCTTCGCTGTTTCATTCTAATGATAGACATAGAATATCTTTCCTGAACATGACATTATACTCATTAGATCAATAGTTGCATATAAGAATCATGCTTAAACCTACTCGTTTCTGTCTTACTCATTACAGGGTATCTCAGTGCCTGCTTTCGATGATATGTGTAAAAAAAATCTCTCTTGAGCTTTCCATAATAGTCATTAAATGAATATGATGCTCATAAGAAACAGACCAAAACCATATCCGCCCATTTTTTACTCATAACAGGGTATAATTTAGCAATTCAGCAATAGAAATCATCAGGGTATTCCAGGGTATCTTCCTGCTTTCTCTGCTTACAATCAGAATAAAATACTATTCTCCGATTTTAAACCATTACAGAGTATCTCCTAATTCCTTATCTCTGCCAACAAATCGTATTAATTGAGCACTCACCTGAACATCAAAATTTTGCTGCTGTTGCTGCTGCTGCTGCAAGAGATTGCCTGAAGATTCCATATGATTGGGTCCGCCTACCTGTGCGCCCTGATGATTCAACATGGGTGACTGACAGAAAGAGACAGATAGAGCATTATGCTAAAGGCAATGCTTGTCAAATTGGTGCAGTTTCTCACCTGTGCGGCCATTGGCATTCCGGCACCAACTCCATTCATCATCGGCGGCTGCAATTGACTCATCTGCGCCGCCATCTGTTGATGTGCATAGGCAGCTCCACCGCCTCCGCCGCCCACCGAATTGTTGCCCATGCCATGACCCTGGCCATGATCCATGAGCATGTGATTGAAGTGCGGCATTTGTGGGAAGCCGCCATGGTGTGTTGGATCCAGCAAAGTGGGTGGGCGTGGCAGTGTCTCTTCAGCGGGCGATGGCTGACGGGAGCCGGGAGTGCGACTGTAAATGAAAACGATAAGAGAAAAGAAAATAAAATTACATAAATTGCTATGCATGCACTGCTGAATTAAGACAATTGGGTTTGAATGTAATTGGAGCACACAACGTACAGTTGTAATGTCACTGTAGAACTTGTTCTCTACAGTTTGACACTCACTGCGCATATCCCTTAAGCCTGCCAACAGTTTATTTCACTGTGCAACAACTTGCATGCCTGTTCAGTTTAAGAGCCACTGTGACAAGTGCTTAGCACAGACAACAACCTAGGCAGTTTAAGAAACTAGCCATGACACGCACTGTACTAAAAATACATTTAGCACAAAGACCTCAAACTGTCCGCAAATGTTTAGTTGTTGAAAACCAATTATAAACAAATTAATCACAGCTAATTGGACTTTTTAAGCAAATTTGTACTCTATTTGGCGACAATTAGGCGCTGCTGCAATGCATATTTGTACAGTTTGCAAGTCACTGGCAATGACTTGCCAACTGTGTGGGTAAACAAAAGACTTAAGCAGCAAACTTGTTGAGACTTATTGTTTGACAAGATGAAGTGCGGGTAGAGGGGCATATAGTCTATGACGTCAGCAGAAAGACTGTCGCCAAAACGGCAGCTGGTAATGTTGCCATAAATAAAAACAAATAAACAATAATAAATTCTGACGGATTTTTTTTTTTTTCGAAAATGCAAATTTCAGTAAGATATATACAAATAAATCAATACATTATATATATACGCGACTGTCTGTGTTAATTAATGCATTTGTCCGTGTTGAAGCTCGCCAACAAAATTTGTGCAGTGGCTGTACAACTGTATGCGTCTGCTTTGTTGACTCACAACGCGCGCTTTTGCCGTCTCGCTCTAACATGCAGTCAGCGCGAATTGGCCATAAATTAACTGTCGGGTCATTAACACCAAACACGGCAACAGCCACTGCAGTGGCTGTGCAACTGTAACGCGCGAGTGACTAATCCTCAAGCCGAATGGGCTATGCTTAACCAGCTGCTGCTCTAACTGTAAGCTATACAGCACGTGCTTATAATTTGCCCAAAACTGTAACTAATTTCATGGCTTACAACATTTTGATTAATTTTAATCAGTAATTGGGCCACACAAATTAAAAAAAAAAATATTGAATAATATGTTTATTTTAAGGTGTTTTTATTGATCTGTCGACAAAATGCAGACTTGTAAAATTTCAATATCTTCATCTTTTACTCTTTATTAGCGACAGCAGTTTTTTAGGTCTGGGTTGAAAGATGAAAGAGGAACCTCCGTAGTTTATTTTCAATCTATTGTAAGCGTCAAAATTTGTATTAAACCCAAAATTTACAGTGCTTTTGAGTGTTTTGTTATTCTGTTTTGTTTTGAAAAGCTCCCAACTTATCTCTGTTGTAAGCTCCAAAAACTTGGCCAAAATTTAACTGATATTGATAGCGTATTCTGATTTTGATCATGAGTTGCCCTTTTCGTAATTGCTTTTCAAGTAAATTCATTGATTGATAATATTTTGTCTAATATTTCAAAAACTGAATTTTTCTGATATAAGAAAAAACCCCACTCAATCTCCAAGTCAATATATATGTTAAAATTATTAACATCTTAAATAAAATTTATCTCTATTCTGAAGCCTCACACTCTCCCGTCCTATCTATATTGTAATACATTACAATGACTCTTAAACTGCATATCTATATATAAACCTCACACTGACTCTTAAACTGCATTTTTGTTTTAATATGAAAAACTCCCGCTGAATGTCAATTTGATACTATATTTCAATACTTATCGACATATATATATAAAAAGCTCAAGACGACTCTCAAACTGCATGCATTAAAAACTTTAAGCAATGAAATATATGAAAGTAAGCTTAAATAAGCAAATACAAAATACGATACGCTATTTGTCTAAGGTCAGTTCCATTGGCAACATTCCACATTTCATGCCCAAACGCTGACCAAGAATCTTTTATTCAAATTTCGCTTATGCAATAGAAAAAAAAAGAGAGTGAATAGCAAAAGAAATGTTTCACTTTCAGCGGCAGCCAAAAGGAAAGTGCGCAGCCAAATGTTGATAAAAAGGTCAATGGAGCTCATAATGTTGACCAAGTAAGCAGACGGTTAGACGGGCGCGGGCAGACAACAGACAGCCAAGTCTCTGTCGAGAGTAGGTCGGGCGACAGGTGCTCCGTTGTAGTAACTGAAACCACACACAAAAACAACAACAACAACAACAACAAAATTGCAAACTCGAATTCAAGCCCCCTGCCCAAAGTTGGCCAGCTTGGCTGGCTGTTGCCACAATTTGAAGCGAGCCGTTTGAATTTTCGCAACTAAATTTCATTACGCGGCGCGCAAAACGTGAGCAACAAAAAAAAAAAAAAATAGTCGTATAAAAAAAGATATATATATATATATATAAAACAATATAAAAAAAATTAAATGAAACCTGCCGCAAAAACAAAAAAACATAAACGCAAACCAATCGAACAAAATGCTATACAAAAGTGAGTCTCAATAGAGCTCAATATACATTTTTGTTTTTTGTTGTTGCTTGAGTCATTGTTGTTGTTGTTGTTGTTGTTATGTTCACTATTGCCGTTGATTACTTACATCATAACCGTTATTACGTTTGGCATTGAAACACGTTTTGGCTGCGCCGCCGACACCGGCATTGAAATTGCAGCAACAACAACAACAACAATTGAAAGAGAAAACCGGCAAAGCAGAGCAACAAAAAATAAGAACAACAAAACCAACAACAGCCTGAAGAGCCAACCACAACTGGTTTTTGTTTATGGTCTGGGGATAGGCTTTGCAATTGCCCACAAAAACTTTATAAGGCCCGAAATTTTTGCCAGAGCGTGTTGTAAGCGGCTATTTAAAGAGATGAAAACGAATTACGATTGAGATTGAAAGAGAGAGAGAAACAGAGAGAGAGAGAGAGAGAGAGAGAGAGAGAGAGAGAGAGAGAGAGAGAGAGAGAGAGAGAGAGAGAGAGAGAGAGAGAGAGAGAGAGAGAGAGAGAGAGAGAGAGAGAGAGAGATGGAGTGAGTTAGAGCGGTATGTGATGAGACAAAGGAAACATAGGGAAATAACTGCGACAGGCAGAGAAGGAAATGCAAAAGCAATAAGGAGGGAAGAGAAGCAAATAATAAAAAGATAAAAGAAAAAATGATAGCGAGAAAAAGAGGGAGTGAATTAATAATGTATAAAACACAAATGAGTTGGATAGAAAAATAGAAGAAAGATAAAAATGAAGAGAAAAAGGGTGAGGCAGGAGGACAGGGAAAAATATGGAATAAAGGAGAGAGGAGCAAAGAGAGCAAGAGCGAGAGACTGAAATAAGAGAGCCAGATAAGAACAGTGATTACGACCCAGACAGAGGCAGATGATTCAAATAACGAACTAGCGAGAAACCTATGGAGAAAGAGGAAGATTACGAAACACATACAAACAGAAAGAGGGAGTGAAAGCAAAAGCAAAAAGAGAAATAAAGCAAATGATAGAGAGAGAGAGAGAGAGAGAGAGAGAGAGAGAGAGAGAGAGAGAGAGAGATAGAGAGAGAGAGATGGATAGGGAGAGAAAGAAATTCCGAGAGAGAGAGGGATAGAGATACAAAGAGAGAGCGAGAGAGCGAGAGAGGGCGAGAGCGAGAGAGAGCGAGAGAGAGAGCGAGAGAGAGCGAGAGCGAGAGAGAGAGCGAGAGAGAGAGCGAGAGAGCGAGCGAGGGAGAGAGCGAGGGAAAGAGAGCGAGAGAGAGAGAGCGAGAGAGAGAGAAGAAAAGAGAGAGAAATAAGGAAAGAGAGAGAGAGAGAGAGAGAGAGAGAGAGAGAGAGAGAGAGAGTGCAAAAGAGAGAGAGAGAGAGATAGAGAGAGAGAGAGAGAGAGAGAAAGAGAGAGAGAGAAAGAGAGAGAGAGAAAGAGAGAGTGCAAAAGAGAGTGAGAGAGAGAGAGAGCGAGAGAGAGAGAGCGAGAGAGAGAGAGAGTGAGAGAAAGAGAGAGTGCAAAAGAGAGTGAGAGAGAGAGCGATAGAGAGAGAGAGAGAGAGGGAGCGGCGCAGAGAGAAAGAAACTATGCATAGAGAGAAAGAAATGGAGAATAATACAGAGAGCGAAAAAGATAGACTACAAGGTAGAGACAGGCAGAGAGAGGGAAGCCCAGATACGTAGCTGCTACCGATACAGAGAAAGACATGAAGACAGAGGAAGAGCGAGAGGGAAAGAGGGACAACGAGGCATAGACCTATAAAGAGAGATAGAAAGAGACTTAAAAAAAGCAGAGAAAATACAGAGAAATTTATTAAATGCTAGATATTTGATTTATTTTTAATATTTAATTCTTTTTTTTCAGCATTCGTAAACGTTTTATTCAAGTTGAAAAAAGAGAAAACTGTTGCAAAATATCATAAAAAACTCAGGAGAGTAGATAACCAGCAGGGATTTGAAGATCCATTTGCTTAGTGTTTAACAAAATATTAATGGGTAAAAATATATATACAAAAAAAAAAGAACACATCTATAAGAAATTTCCCTTTATAAGAGCCGAAAGATTACCAAGCACAGCTCCAAATTTCGTACAGCTGTCAAGTAGATTTAGAAAGTGCTGCCAAAGGGGCAAAGACATAAAACACTTGACAACTGAATCATCTTTTTATATGCGAATGTCCCAAAAATAAACGAATAAAACTAAGTGCAGCAAAAGCGAGAAAGAAACAAATGTGGGCCAAGTGGGCAGCAAAGGCGACACAAGTGGGTGTTGACTCAACGGATCTCAACTCACAGCAGTTGGAGAAATATTTAACTCCGTCATTTGCCGAATCAATAAGAAATATCTCCCAAAATCAATTTCAGACTGTGGGCAGAATGTTTGCATTTCAGAGATAATTTTATTACAAATGGAAGTTTCTTGAGACATGAAAATAGAAGCAGAAGGCTAAAAGGGAAGTCGAGGGAAAATAAAAAAAAATGATACGAAAAGTATTTGACAGCCAAGCTCAATGCAATTGGCTAATATCGAGGGGGATGGAATCTATAAAAATTGCATGCCATTAACGAATAAAGAAATATATATAAAGATTGATTAATAGATCGCACTATATATCATGAAACAGCCCTATTTTCAACAACAAAATTATGTATCAAAATAACACATCTATATGGAGCAACAACTCTTCTTTTTCTGTAGTTTCTCAGTCTTGAGGAGCGTGCTCCACATGTTATGCCCCCCGCGTCATAAGTCTTAGCAACTGACGCAACTTCAGAACTCTTAGCTTTGCCCCTCTGGCCCATACAAGAACGTGCCGTGGGGACCTTGAAGAAACCAGTTTGCTAGAGAGACATGGCATAGGCATAGGCTTAGCCATTCTAATGTCAATGCCATTGGCCAGACTTGAACTAGACACTGGAGACAGACGACCGAGCGGCGGAATAGTTGATCAGTTATCTGGTTAAACATGGCTAGGCTGTCTACTCACTTGAATCCCTTGTCATCGTCGATGCCATTGACGACTCCATTTGTGTTTGTGACTTGGTCGTCCTTCTTTAAGCCATTTGTATCAACCGGAGAGTTTGCCTTTTCCTTATCATCGTGTGACTGCAATAGACGAACGGGCATATATTAGTTGATACATTTTTATTATATAACTTGAGATCACAGTTTACCTTATCATTATCGTCAAATTTTAAATTGCGCATCCGCGGCTCCAAGCTGGACAAGGGACTCTCCTTGTTGGTGGGTGAGCCGCCCAGAACAAATTCAACCATCTTAACGCATGTTGAATCGCGGGGGCTGTTAGGGAAAAAGGAAAGAAGGGAGCGATTAAAACAAGTTAAGCACCCAACAGACTTAGAATCACGTAAATTAATAACGTTTAAATTGTTACGTATTACGCGTTTCCGTTACGTTACAGCTTACGTTACGTAACGAGATATTTCGGATCTTACATAACTTTAAGCAACGTAATTGCTTGATAGCAAGTAAAACATAAATCCATTAAGGGTTACGTATTACGCAATTGATTACGTTATAGGTTACGTTACGTAATCATATTTTTCCTATCTTACGTAACGTTAGACAACATAAGATAAATTACTTGATAACACGTAATGCATTAATCCTAAAAGGCTAATGCTCCATTGGTTCTTTAATTCAATACGTAAAGGTGTTACGTAATGTTAGACAACAACATAAATATTTCATAACAAGCAAGGCATAATTCAACGAATTAGATTTACATGACGAAATATAAGAGTCTCGCTTAACATTACGTAACGTAACGTAAGCAAATTAAAATCCGTTAAAGTACTCTCACAATATCTCACCTCAATATGCCCGCATTGCCGCTGTTCGAGTTATCAGAAGCGCCGCCATGGGGATAACCACGTGGCCTGGGCGGTGCCAGTATATTTTCGGCCTGTGTGGACCATGTGTGATCCTTCCAAACGGACGAGTGATCGCCAACACCGGGTATCTGCAGAGGATTCAATGGGCCCCCTGGTGTACTGGAGGCGCCACTTTTACCATCCGACTTCTCCCACAGCTTCTTGGCAGTGGATGTGGTAATCTGCAGGAGAGATAGAAAGGAAAAGGTAAAATTAGAAAGCAAATTTCAAATGCACATTTTCTATGGCATTAACGTGTCAGAAGCAGCAGGGCAACCAAGTTTTCCATTTTCCATTTCAGTGGTGCAATTGAATTATTAGCAACATCAATAATTTACCGCAAAAACGCCCACAGGCAAACCCCCACCTTTCCCCCTCCCATCTAAACTGCATGCAAAAGCAGGCGTCCAGTAAGCTTCCTGTTGGGGCACGTCCTACGTTTCCTGCGATTGCTGCGCTGCGTTCTGCTGACTGTGCTGATAACTTTTGCTCGGCTTTAGCAGCTAATGCCACACTGAGTCCGAGTCGTGTCCAGCATTGCAAAGTTTTTATAATCCTCAACTTTAATGCTGTCCCTCCCTCCACCCATTTCCGCTCCACCACTAGTGACAACAATCCTGCAATCCTGCAGCCTGGTGCAAAACGCATAGCTAATGAAATCAAATTAGCTGCAGTTGGGCCTCTAATGAAAACTACGTGACAATTGAATTCGCATTTCAGTAGCAGTTAATTAGGAAACAGCTGATAAACCATAAGAGAACCTCAAATGTGTGATAGGTATATGACCTTTAAGATCTACAACATAGTGTAATATATGATATCTCTATTAGAGATAATTTTGTGATAAACAGAAAAGGAATAAATAGAATAGGGATACTTGAAAAGCATTCCATTCCATTCTGTCTTCATCGGTTCTTACGTAAATTATACGTTAGGTTAAGTGAAGAAAATTATTTAAAAAATTAATTGTCCAACGTTATATTAAGTTGTATATGTAAACATTGAGCGAGCTGTTAAGGTATGTACATAAACACAAGTTGTTTAATTTAATATTAATCTATTAAAATAACTACGCAACGTCTTACGTCTGGTCACGTAACGGAACGTGTAAATAGATATTTGTAAAAAGATATTTACGAAATCCCGCGTATTGTCATTAAAAAGTTCAAAAGGATCATTTTTATCTTTTGCCACATTTAACTAAAGTCCTAAGTTACGTAAGCAAGTAGATACGTAACGTAAGATATGGTTCGATACCACATATGTATTGGGTAAAGTACAACAGTTGAGTGGACATAGGAAACGTAAGCTTAATGCGTTGTCAACATTCCGCCAATGCCTTTAAGAAAGCATAATACAGTTACGTAACGTTTATTTAACGGCAAACGCTTATCTATAGTAGACTTGTTTACAGCGTTCTTGCACAATATTTGGGCCACTGACCTCCAAGCAGAGACCACAGTGCCTTATTTTTTCTAGAGATATAAATCATCTGAGGTAGCCAATAGCGATTGGGCGGGGCGGTGTCACCCAGTCAGGGAAGGCAATGATTCAGAAGCGCATCAAAGACAGTCGCCAGACAGCAGTTAGTTACATTTCTCAAGCTGTAAATCAAGCAACAACTTATGAGAAGCTTTGCCGTTGACAAACTGACACTGCAAGTGCACAATGCGAAAGAAAGGGACGTAGAGATAAAAAGAGACAGTAAGAGAAATAGAGCGAGAGAGAGGCAGACAGTTGGACAGTTGACGGGTTGCTTCATCAGTCAAAACAGCTGCCGCAACTCGAAACCATTTGTGGCAGTTTTGTCTTTGGTCACCAGCGATATTTATTGGCCACTTTTAGAGGGACAAAGAGCAAGGAGCAAGGAGATCGAGAAAGAGAGGGAGAGCGAGAGAGAGAGAGGGAGAGAAATAGAGCTCTAACAACTGCAGCATTTAACACCCAATTAAAGCTATGTCCAAGCGCACTTAAGCTTATATCAAAATCAGATAATAATACTAATATCCCTTAGTCAACCACCTCCACATACACCCCCCGCCCCCGCCCCCACTAAGCTCGAAAAGCTTTACTCTGGGGCCTGGCACATGCGTTAAATTTGCCTAATTAACTTTTATGCTACATGAGTTTTTATTATTGCCTTTCATTCCCAAGGCATTTGCGTTGTCATAATGCGTCAACGCGACGCGTGCCACGTGCCACATGCCACAGTTTCCAGTGTTGCCACATATAGCTGGCAACATCATCTTAAATATTTGATATGCCCATCACCCAGCACATTTACGAGGCAACAGTTGAGCGAAGTCGACGTCGCGAATCCCATGAATTATGCGCAACGAGGCAGCACTTTCCCTTTACCCCCTATACCTACCTCTTTTCGGGAACTTGTCTCCTTGCGAGGAGTTTCGTTTCACTTTTCATTGGGCCCCATCAAAAACGACTTATTCGAATTGAATTTGGAATGTGTAACGCATGTCGGTTAGGCAAAATTTCGAAATTGATTTGATTTTGGCCTCAAATGAAAGGGAAATCTAATGGAAAACTATTATTAAGTGAAAACACATCTTAGTTTTATATATTTAAAGCATTGTACTTTCTTTGCAGTTTGACGCTTAAACTGCGTTTGCAATCCTAGAGTAGATAGCAAAGGGCGGTGCTTGAAATGTACCCGCTAACTTTTAATGTTTAAACCTTGTTGATTGATTATCAATATTAACTAAAAAATTCAACAAGCATTGAACTCGAGCCGGCCTGTGGTAGTTTTCTTGACACATACAAATCCCTTACTCTAATCAATTTCACATCGAATGATGTCTTGTGCCATTGCTTAGAATTTCAGGGCTGCTGAAACACTTTTTAGAGGTGGGCAATGACCACCTTGTGCCAAAAATTTCCAACAAGCCAAGCCCAAAAGTGTCAAAGAAAAACTCTTCCGCGACACAAAGTGATAAACAACCCCAGAAAGGGCACAAATTTGTTTGTTAGCCAATATTTGCGCAGTTCAAAACTATAACTAAAGCAATGCAGACGCGGCCCAAAGGTAAACAGACATTATAGATAACGAACATAAGATACCCTTTCGGCAAAAAAGAAGGCAAATATACGATTCCCTGCTTGGGGAAATATGCCGCCAGGGTAACTGAGATAAACTCTAGAAAATATTAAAATAAAATGCCAAAATATGAGTACTTTATAGTATATGACAATGCACTCATATACCCTATTCATAAGCACAATTTTCAACAACAACTGCTTGGCTAAAAGCGTGAAAGCGTCAACAAAAAAAATGTTGTTGCCAACTGGGCCTGTCGCACAGATTGCTCAAACAATGGCAAGAAAAACAACAACAACAAAGGTGTCAATAAACAATAACGGCAAAAACAACAACAATTTAAACTAGTTTAACGCAACTAAACATTTCATAATAAATAAAAAAAAATATATATATATATATGTTTACGGAGCGTATGCGCAATATGGGTCATCTTTATAGGGAGCTCCACCGTCGCCGCCCGCCCTCCAATCACTCCCACGCAAATATTGAATTAATATTAAAACAAAAAAAATAAAATTAATAAAAAAAATAATTGCAGTTTTTTTATATAAATGGAACAATTAATAAAAATGCGGCGCTTGACAAAAATAAACTAAAGTAAAGAAAGTTCTTTAAACGACAGAACAAAACAAAAACGTGTCCGTCGAATGCTACCAACTGCGTGATACCCTGTTTATAGTGCACGCAAAGCATTTTAAGCCAATAAGAACAAGAGTATTTCGAGTAGCCGCAGATTAAATAAACTACATTTTTCAAGTAGTCCCCACTCAAAACAGAATTTGGTGAGTCGTGTGCTCTGAAATGGGTAATCTAAGAATTTATTCAAGCCCCACCCTTTTTCCCTTTTATTACAGGGTATAAGCTAGAAAAAAATACGCTATTTTAGCATTTTTGGCGCCTTTCATTCAACAGAGCAGCGTGAATAGCCGAAAAGTAAAGAAAACGTTTTGCATAAATTAAAAAAAAATTTTAATGAATAAGCAACAGAAAAAGAAATATCAACAGCAAATTGAAAGACAAGCAAATGAGTCAACAAAATGAGTGGAGAAAAATCAGAAAAGTGAGAGCCACCCCCCTCGCCCCCACCTCACACACACACACACACACACACACGCACACAGTTGAGCTGAAAACGGCTCAAAAGAATTACAAAAACAACCAAATCGTTCATTAACTTGTCCTTGACTGTGAAGAGACAACAACAACAACAACAACAGCAAGCAGAGCGTGAGTGCAAGAGCGAGACTGCAAAAGAGAGGCAGAGTGTGCGAGAGGGGGAGGGGGAGGGCTTGGCGGCACATAGCTAACCGGCCCTAAAAACATGCGTGAGACCAAAAGACAACAAAGCGACGACCAAGAACGTGCGCACAAAGCAAACGAGTAGAAGAACAAGCGACGAACGAGGCGATGCGATGCGGCGCACAAACAACAAACAACGTTAAAGAAAACAGCAGCAGCAAAAGGAACGCAAAAAGAGCGCGAGGCAAAGAGCGTGAGCGAGCGAGTGAACGAGTGAGTGAGAGAGAGAGAGAGAGAGAGAGAGAGACAGACAAGAGGGGGTGGTATAGGCTTGTCAGCAACAACAACAGCATAAAATTTGATCAAAAAACGAGTCGTAAATAAAAGCAGAAAACTGTTTTTTTTTTTTGCTAAATTAAGTTAGCAGTTTTTTGATTTGTTGTTGTTGTTTTTATTCTTCTTCTGCTTCTCCTTGAGTTTCAGGCCTGTTCTGGGGAGTTGTAAATGTTTTTATGATGTGTTTTTTTATCGTTCTTTAGAAAATGTTCAAATTTTATTTTGCAAAATGGAATGCGAATGTGAAAGACATGGTGAAAAAAGAGTGAAAGGATGGACATTTTTTGGTCTGATTCTAATTTTCAATAAATTCCCAATAATAATATAAAGAAATTTTATTGTGGAAATAATACAACATTAACAAAAAAAGAACAACTATTTGAGGTACAAAAACTGCTAATATATTAAGAAAATGATTATAATTTTCGAATTTCATTCCAAAAATAAGGTACATAATTAAGAAATTTGATAATAATAATGAACAGTATATATAATAACAAATAGTATACATAAGAAAAATCACAAGAAATAATTATATTTCAAGAATTTCTCGGTATTTAGCTTTGAAAACTAGCTTCATTTTAATGCACCTATTTAACAAATTGAGCTATAAAACAAGTTTTTTAATTAGCATATACAAAAACATGTCTGAAATGTAATTACGGCCTTCGCGTCAGTCTAATAACCAACAATAACAAAGATACCTTTAAAGCAGGCAACCTCTCAATGAAAAAACCTCTTCAAACCTTTAAATGCATCTATTTAATGGGCAGACAAAATAAAGAAGAATGCTGCGTGGAACTCTGAAGAGGCGTCATAACAAATATAAATAAATTAATGTCTAACAACTACGCACTTGACATATATATTAGACACAAAAAATAAGAGAAAAAAACAAAAACAAGACTGACCAAAAACATTAAAATGTGGCCATATTTTGTGCACGCAAAGCTGTTGACTTTGAATTGTTCGTTTGGGAGTGTAGCAAATAGGTCCCAGTCAGATAATACCCTGTAAAAAGTTTGCTGAATATTAAAAAGAGCAACCCAGGCAAGGGATATGGCAAATAAAACCCTTAATATATACCCGTTATGTATCGACCAAAGCTTAATTTGCTTAGCCCAAATCTAACTAGTAGATAGACTATGAAATACCCTATAGTCTAAAATTTAAAAAATATAAAACGCACATAAGTTTCAAATATATCACTTGTACTTATTTTTGTTTCACAGCCCTTTATGAAAAATAAAATTGAAGTGACGATACAATACCCTGTAAAGCGGAGGATATATGGATATCGATCAAGTTGATAACACCAATATTTAAAAGTTATAGCTATACCCAACATTATCCCAGATATTCCTTTCGAGTATTTAACAATTATGTATATAAGTCTCAAATATACCCTACATTTCCATTATCCAAAAAATTACACTAAAAATATACCCTACACTTCCTTTTCTTTCTACACCAATATTATAATTTCTATATATTTTAATTTTTATATTATAATTTCTATTGATTCCAATCAAATCTAATTAACATTAAGAGCATACACCGACTACTTCATTCAGTAAAAATTGCCGTGCTTTCCAGGGTATCCCACACCCATAAATATTATTATTTTATTCAAAGAGTTGACAAAGTAACAATTTCGCACAAAAAAAAAACTACAGCACAAGTCTCATGGCAAAAAGCATTTAAAACTCGTTCAAGCGTTGTTTAAGGCAAATTGTAAGAGCCTGAGGGGGCCTTCGTAGAGTTGGCTTTTTTTGGAGAATTGAGTAGCCACCTTTCTTCACCTGTCTTCGTTGTGAGCAGGTGCAAAGACCTTTTGCGTGTCGTACAGCAAAAGAAAAGAACAAAAATCAAAGCAATAAAAAAGCAAAGCAAACGACAAAAGCAATGAAAATTCCCTCAGTTGGCAGGAAAAATGAATGTGAAAAATGTCTGACAGTTCGCCCTGTTAGCTTTTGCCCGCAAGAACACGAGTTTGTGCCAATGTGGGCGTGGCATGTCATACCATAAACATGATAATGTTCAGAGCCAACATGTAACCCGATACAACAGCTCGTGTTTATTTTGTAGCAAAGCAGAAATCAAATTTTTGAATGATAACAGGAGGTAACTGCAGATGGCGGGGCGCTGCGAGTGGGAGGGTGTTTGGTTTGGGGGGAAAGTAAAAACCAACCAAATACAGTAACTTCCAACTTAAAAGCGCTTATATAGTAAATATTTTATTTTATCGGATATTACATTATATCCTATCCTCTTCTATCCTATTCTATCATATTCTATTCTATCATATTCTATTCTATCATATTCTATTCTATCATATTCAATCATATTCTATCCTATCATATTCTATTCTATCATATTCTATTCTATCATATTCTATTCTATCATATTCTATTCTATCATATTCTATTCTATCATATTCTATTCTATCATATTCTATTCTATCATATTCAATCATATTCTATCATATTCTATCCTATCATATTCTATTCTATCATATTCTATCCTATCATATTCTATCCTATCATATTCTATCCTATCATATTCTATCCTATCCTATCCTATCCTATCCTATCCTATCCTATCCTATCCTATCCTATCCTATCCTATCCTATCCTATCCTATCCTATCCTACTCTATCCAATCCAATCCTATCCTATCCTATCCTATCCTATCCTATCCTATCCTATCCTATCCTATTCTATCCAATCCTATCCAATCCTATCCTTTCCTATCCAATCCAATCCAATCCCATAAAATCCTATTTAAGCCTATCCAATTCAATCCAATGCTATCTAAGCTTTACTAGCCTCTTGTCTTTTTGATTCTTTCTTATCCATTGTAATAGTAACCTAACTTATCTTATTATATCTTAGACTATCCCATTTTAACGCGCTTTCCCCATTGCCTTTTTAACTAATCGTACCCTTTGCCTCTATTTTCATTCTGAATCCAAAACATTACTTTTGATTTTATGATCAAGAAGGATTTTCTCTGCCTGGTGTTGGAAAATGAATCAAATTTCCAGTACAGTCTCCTGACATAGAAAACACAATATAGAATTTCCAGTTAATTTGAGCGATTAATCATTGTACTAGCTTGTGCATATTTGGGAGGGGTTCTCAATCGATTTTCATCACATATGTGCGAGTGTAAGTGTGTGTGTTTATATCTGTGTGTGTGTGTGTGTGTGTGTGTGTGTGTGTGTTTGTGTTCTTGGCCAAAAAGACAACAAAAGTAAGCGCTGATAAATGCGTTTATTGCGCTTTTCAATCGATGCCGCCTGTGCATATTTATTTGGGTTGCCTTCGCCTCGCACACCCCCTCCCGCCTTTCGCAAAATTGAGGGTAGGGCTGGGATTCGAAATGCGACTTTGCATGCGCAGCTTTTAGTGGAAATGTTTTGCGTTGCAAACAGAAAAATTGGTTTGGAATGAAACTGTTTTGTTTGTGCAAAATGATTCGCACTTAAAACGCATTTCCCCGTTCGCTATGGGATTTATTATGCAACTTTTTGTTATCCATTAAACGTTTTACTTTGATGTTAAGCTGCTTAAAGGTTAAATGAGTCAATTTTAATGTGAAATAGTTCCAATAGTGCGCATTTAAGCTACACTTTCCTCCCGCATACATATATCAAATATTCAAACATACTTTTCGACCCCAATTTGTCGTCCCATTTTGTCAGCGCCAATCTATTTGGCATTTATTTTCAATATTCCTTAAAATGCAATTGCGAAACACTTGATAAGTTTTGGTGCCAAAACTTGGTAGCCAACTTCCAAAAGCTGCGTCCCTCAACTGCATTGCGAATTGGCATCGCAGCATTGCAACCAAAGTTCTAATACTTAACTCAGACACGTGACAATACTTCACAAGTAGACGGAGAAAGAGAGAGACATACCAAGAGAGAGAGAGAGAGAAAGAGAGCAAGAGAGAGTGAAAGAGAATGCACTCAACATAAGCCGCACCCCTTTACCTTGCTTGCAGCCCAACCAGTCGCAATATTTGCAATTTTGTTGTGGTGCTTATTGGATTTGTAGCACGCCTCCTTTGCACCGCCCACAAGTTAACTGTCAGTTCTTTCGTCGTCGTCTTTTGGCACTGAAATCGTTTCCAGCTGTCGTCCACCTTCTCGGTTTGGGGTCCCTTTTTTTCGGTGCCCCTTTTCGTCCTCTGTCTAATACTTCAAATTATTCTCGATGTTCATGTCTACAAATTTATAGCATCATTGCCCTGTCAGTTTCAAGATCGAACGACGAGTTGGGAAAACAAGTCACCAACGATCCTTTAGTAACGAGTATTCGCTTACGAGTAGTTTCTAACGAGTAGTTTCTAACGAGCAGTTGCTAACGAGAAGTTGCTAACGAATAGTTGCTAATGAGTTATTACTAGCAAATAGTTGCCAACTTGTAGTTGTCAACGAGTAGTTGTAAAGAGTACTTCCTAACGAGTAGTTGCTGACGATGATGGGGCGACGTGTGTTTACTAACGAGTGGTTAATAATTAATAGTAGATAGTTTGCTCGGCTCGCTAGTAAAGAGTAGTTGGCAACGAGCTATGCAGAAACAGTCGCAACTGAATAAAAGACTTCTTGACTCCATTAGAAGTGAAGGACAATTAAAAAGTAACTAGTAATTTTAGCGATTAAAGGGCAACGAGTAGATATGATAGATGAATGTGAATAAGAACAAAAATAAAAAAATATATATATCAAAGCAATCTCCATTGAGAAGTAACAAATTGAGCGATTAGTCAATTATTTGCAAGCTCACATATTGGATTGCCATAAAATTGAAACGATTGAATTGTTTTTAGCGTTTATAGTTATTGTCATCATCATTACTGCGGACCACGCCCATTTGCAAGGCATTCGGCTAATCAGGCAACGGGTAAAACGTTGACATCGACCTAATCAACCGTGAAATAGACTAGACAAAAAACAAGGGAGACCCCGATATACACACATTGCACATAATTGAAACCGGAAAATATATATATTTTCATGTAAATTCCTGCTAAAAGAAACCGGTACCTAGCAAAAGGGGCAAACAACATAAAATGTTGTACAATATACAACCCCTCTCTCTCTCTCTCTCGCTCTCTTTTTTTCCCTAGGTTCTGCATTGCCCCCATCGGATTTATACATATATTTGTTTTTTTTTTTTTTTTGAGTTAGGGTTAAACTACGTGAAATTCATATAAAAACAATTGCTCGGGCATAGCAAGAACCGCAAAATGTTTTTATCTATGAAACTCAGGCCAGGCCGACTGAAAGAACAGAAACCCACGGCTGCTGCCAGGCGGTCCGTGGTTGCTCTGGTTGGGGTTGGGGTCGCATTTGGTTGCAAGTGAGCTCAGTGCTATTATCTAATAGCGAAGAAATAAAGCAAACAAAATGGATACACAATTTGGAATATTTACTAAAAATGTTTTATGACTTTTTCTTTTCTATTCATTCCTAGAGCTCGAGTTCTATCTGGCATTAAAACAAGCTCGCTTTTTTAAAAATATATACACAAATTAGTTAATGACGTTCTATCTGTTGTTAAACTAATCAATTTAAAAGCTCGAGCGAGTTGATTAAATTATCGAAAACTACTCAGCGAGTCATTTTATCACTTTATTAAATGTAAATAGTAAAATTGTAATGATAAATTAATTAATTCTATGTTAAAATCACAAAAAAAAACCTAGATAGTCTCCACACCCATTAATACTCTTATACAACAACGATCTATTTCATTAACAAGTAGCTAAAGTAACGAGTGACAGCTGACAAGTAGCGGGAATTAACTTCATTTTTTGGCAACGAGAATATTTTATATATACATAGATAAGAGAAGTAACGAGAGGCAAACTAATTTAAAAAGCTAACAAGTTGTTCAAAATGTGAGCTTAACGAGTAACTCTCTAAAGCAACGAGTGTTGACAGGGAGGTAACGATAAATAACAGTATTAAGAGAGAGTAAAGGGAAAAGAGAGTAAAACACTCAAACTAAAGATAAACTATAAACAAATTATAAGGAGTAAAAACAAATTGCTTATAATATAGACATAATCTAAAGCAACGTGTGCCATCTTAGTAACGAGAGCTAGCGAGTCATTTTCCTGGTGTAATAATCTATGATTAATAACTCAAAGTAGACAATTTAATGCGAATAATCACAGCTGTTAACACGCAAATGTATTTAGAATTGTCCGCTAAAATAGATAAACAAATTTTTGAACAGGTGCAGCTCAACGATTGAAACCCGAGCACACACAGAAGCAATTAACGGATAGCGTATAATTAGACAGAGACATCGATAAACATCTAACAAGTGCTTCCAACTGGAATGCTTAACATCGCGACCGCACGCTGTCTACGCGTTAATTCATCAAAATCAACTCAACTTAAAAGTCGATAAAACAACAAAAATAAATGCGCATAGACTTGCGCTTCTAATCAATCAAAGGTGACAAGCGCCGTAATATTAAAGTAGAAGAGAGCGGGAGCCAATGTTACGAGCTTTACCATTTCCTGTGTGAGTGCAATATCCTCGGCAGTGCGCGCATCCAACATGAAGTCGTGCAGTAGTTTCATCATGAGAAGGCAGGCTGCAATTAACTAAGCACAACGAACGATCCAGAGAGCGAGAGTTTCTGATTCCAGACAGCGAGAGCGAGAGATGTAGAGTCGAACAGAACACGCCAAGGTAATGGAACACACGAATACACACACACAAAACACGTTACACAGGCTTCTTTTTTTTTTTGTTGTAGTCGTTGTTGTTGGTGCTTAATTTATTTAGCCTTATTTATGATTTATATGTACATGAATTTCGATATTGATTTCGACTTTTCAACAACTTTAATAATTGAAGAGCATCAGCTGCGCTTTTCACATAACCAACACGAACACACGCTACCATATACACATATGTATGTATAACAAAACGTTGCAAGCATTTACAGCATTTACAATTTTATTTCACGCAAAAAAAGCTTGGGGTAATTTTTCACGCGCTCGATTGTTTGTTTGCACTCTCTTTTAGCCCCGCAACCGGCGCACATGCACACACACACACACACACACGCAATAAAAAACGTGCTTAACGATCGCAGACGAGAACTCCACTCAAACAAACGGACGGATGGGGGGCCTGGCGAAAATTATACAGCATGCAGACGAGTCAACTGTTGCGGCCAAACTGAAAATTCTACGCGGTCGCCTGCTGCTCCGTCGGCAAAAGCGAATCATGGCAAATTGCGAACAGCAAAAGAGCATGAAACAAAAAGAGTGCGAGCGCGAGAGAGCAGCGGTATAGCAGCTGTTGCTCGCGGCTCTTAGCAATAATACATAACACACATACATGTGTATTTACATACATTATCGGCGGCAATTTATGCTGCCCAGGCAGCAACGTCAACGTCGACGTTAACGCTAATGAGAGAAGACCCCCAAAGCTTCAAGCCGGCTGCAGTAGATCCCCTCTTCACACAACACACGTGTGCCGAAGTTTTTCTATTTTCTCTTTGCCTGCCTTTGTACGTGACATTTGTTGTGCGTGCATGTGTTTGTATGCGTGCACGTTAAGCCTCATTTGGCATAGTTTTACGTAATGTGAGTGGAAAGAGAACCAACTATTGAGCGCAGCTCAACTGACGCTTTTGCTGTGTGGGTTGAGCGCCCCTCTCACACCGATTGTACTCATTTGCTTGTGTGCTGCGATCATGATTTGACAGTGCGTCGTCTGTCTTAAGCAGCTGTTTGCTGCTTGCAGAAAAAGAAGAAATAAAAGATGAAAGTGAGGCCAGCTGTGAAACATTCAAAGCTTTTTATCATACATAGCTTGTGAGCTTTATCTGTAGAACCTTTTTAGTGCAAACTGAGTGAATTAACTAATAATCAACACTTTTGTAAGGGTAGAGTGGCAATTAAAATCATTTGACTCAGTCAGCGGGCGGCAAAACTAATAACAAATTAATTTGTCAAGCAATTGGATGCTGCACTTAAAATGTTTATTTAATTAATGCAGATAATTGGGGACAGTTAGAGAGAGTGAGATGCAAATATAAACTGTGCTTTAGCTATGCGACATAGATGATAAAAGAAGCATATGCGGAGAGAGCAAGTGAGTGTGTGTGAGAGCGAAGAGAGTAACTAAGCCAGCTAGCCGGTAATGCAAATCAATCAATCGAAGGCACCGACTGCGACGTCGCCGTCGACTGCAGCACTTTTTCGCACGCTCGTTAAAGGCAACAACAAATAATCAGTGCATTAAGCGGGGTGAACTTTTGTATACCCTTTATGTGTCCCAGCTGTGTAATTTTATATTATTTATACTACTTCCCAAGTTGTTATCGTAAAACTTGCGTTTATTTCACACTAAATTTCAACAAATTTAGATCTTCATTAATGGGGTTACACGCCTATACACTTCCTATAATAATCATTAACTGATATGATATATAACCGGTTTAGTTCTCTATAGAATAGAATTTATTATCTCATCTCTCGCAAGAGCAGGGCTTCTTTGGATTATCAATGCAACCGGCAGGCGTTGGTACTTGGAAGCCACCCACAAGAAGTGGACCGTGGTTTTCGTCATAGATGGCATAATAGAAGGGATGATCCGCAAAAAAATTGACGGGCGGGGGCGGATTTCGTGGTTTACCCCTGACAATAGAGACAACCGGTTCGCCCAAGGGCTCTACCTGGTTGCCCTCCTCGTTGAACTCGATGTATGCTTTGTGGAGAATTTTAGAGACTTTTAGCACTTGATTCGTTTCCAACATTTTGCCGAGTTCGGCTTTGTCAATGAAAACCTTTTTCACTCCTAACTCCATGAAAAGGGGCGTCAATTCCTGTTCGAATTCCGTTGCAAATTTTGGCAACTTTATATTGACTCGCCTTAGGGTGAGCATTGAAATAATATTCTGCAGAGGTTTTCCGGATAATATTGCCAATAGATTCTCCAGACCCGTTTTCCGGTTGGGCAAAACTATAAGCATTTGTAGTTCTGTATTTCTAAAGGTTAAGCGTAGACCTTTCGCGTCGAGGTCCTTCAATTCCGCGTAATAGTATTCATGAAAGACATTCATCATGTTCACTTTGACTTTGTTCTGGTCATCCATGTAAAAGAATTCTCTGCGAGTTGCCTTCGGCTCGAATCGTATACTCCACTCGGCCTTGAAGTGGGTGGCACTGATGAGAACCATGCGGGTGCTATCGTCAAGGATCTCCGGACTGACCTCATCCTTGATTAGATGATTCATTTTGGTGTCAACCCACTCGTTTATGGTGTTTGCAGCATCTATGTTCTCAGAGAAATTAATAAGCTCGGGCTCCGAATGAAAGTTCTCTGTCAGCATATTGTGAAACTCCTGACGTATCTCATAGTTGTGCATTAGATATATTTTGTAGGCCATGTGCAGCACGCTGGACTCCTGATAAGAGCTCAAAGTATTATGAAAATCCTCGGCTATCTCCGTCTCATCTCTAGAGGTAAACCCAACACTATTGTCTAACTCCTGGGCAGTCGTAGTCCCGTCCTCAGCGCCCAATCGCAACATTCCCAGGCAGGTATGTATGGCGAGGGGTGCGCATATGAGATTCTTACCGGGATTGAAGATAAACAATTGATTGAAAAGATTACTTGAGAATGCACTTAAAACATTGAAGGAAGTTCTGGTTCCATCATCTTCGTCCATATTAAATTAGATTGTTATTAATAGGTCGTGTAACCCTCTAACATCGAATTAAAATAAGTGTAATTATATTGGAATAAAACACAAACTAGACATGTGAAAAATTTAAAAATTTTAAATCCTATGTCAAATATCTGATGTAAACACCCTTCAGAGCAATAAAAACCAACGATATAATTTTTAAGGTATCTTGAGGACCTCATCAGTAACAGGAGGTATCCCCTTTAAAGCTATTCAAGTTTAGACTCTCTAGACTGGGATTCCCTTTAAATCCTACAGGTTATATATGCAATTTCTTTTGGTTGCTAATTACAGGGTATTATAAAGTATCTACCAGTTCCGCAATTACTTTGCTTGCTGATTACAGGATATCTTCCAGTCTGTCATTGTGCCGATCAAGGCCTTCTGACCGAGTACTGAGTATCTACTTGTCCAGCACTCTATTGACAAGAGTTTTTTTTTCTGAGTACACGGTAACTCTTAGTTAAGCAGATTCTTAACTGAAACTTTTTTTTAATTCAGAACAGGGTATGCCTTTGAGTAGGGTGGCTTGTGCTCTCTTACCGATTGCAAGGTATCTTCCAGCTGATCACTAACTTTCCTAGCTATTATTCTCTTGTCCCGTGCTGTGGCTGGAAAATTGCAGGTAACAGGCAAACATTTTCGCTAATTGGCAACCGCGCGGCAGTCCAAAAGAAACGGCAAAAAGTGCGCTGACGGCAGCGCCAACTGCGACTGCGGCGTTTGTTCAATTAGAAGCGAAGCACAAGCACACAGAAGGGGGGGTGAAGCAAAATGTGAGGCACGGCAAACATAGCAAAGACTTCACTGCGTGCAGTGTGTGTGAAATTAGAGAGCAAAAAGAAGAATAAGCAGCAGCAGAAGCAGCAGCAGAAGCAGAGCAAGCGCAACAACAGCTAATTGTTTTACTCAAGTCCAGAAGTGATAAAGTTAACAAGTGTAATAATGATAATTATAAACCGAAACAACTTGGCAATCTGCGGAGGGGGGGCAAGTGGGTGAACAAACGCTGCACAAATTTGTGGCAAGTGCAACTGTAATTAGGCAATTGGCTTAACTCTAGTTGAAGTCATAGATTACAAAAATTACAAGCCCCCACTGTAGTCCGTTCAAGCGGTCTTCATAAAAATCTGGGTTAACATTACCATTACAATGAGAGGGTTAAAAATTCTATACGCACACACATCTCGCAAACGCACACAATTACAAAGTTTTCGTGGTGAATTGAAAAGCTTCTAAAGACGCCCCAAATCAGTGAACGCTGCCGACGTCCATTAGCAGCCAGCCACAGCGCAGCAGGCAAGCGCCAACAACAAAAGCAGCGAGCAAGACAATGACAACAAAATAAAAGCTGCGCTCAAAATCAGACACCACACAGACACACATTTAAATCATTACAGCACAGGCAAAAAAAAACCAACAACACAAACAAAAAGAAACAAGTACGAAGCATAGCAAGCAAAAGAAAATGACAATTACAGCAACAACAGAAGCAGCGAGGCGGCAGACAGCATGCAAGAAAAAGTAATAAGAACACATGCAGAAGAAAACCAGAAAAACAGAACGACGAATGCGCCACATGCAACGAACAATAACAACGGCAACAACAAAAACCTGTACGCAAAAAGAAGAAACAGACATAAAGGGCTGCGCACGGGAGTTGGGGGAAAGCAGCGCCCACGGATGAAGCTTGTGCCGGCAGCGCCGCGCAGTTAAGCGCAAATCAATGACCTACGACATCAACAACAATGAGAGTAAACGCAGCGGCAGCGGCAGCGGCAGCTACAGAGAGAGCTGGAGTGAGAGCGAGAGCGTAGCATAGTGTTGAAAAGATGGCAAATGTTCGCTGCTGATGCTGACTGGGGCCCTGGCTGTGTCACACACACACACACGCATACATATACATAAGGCGAACGTGCTAAAAAGTGGAGTAACAACGATAGCAACAAAACAAAAGCTCACACACACACCGTCTACAAATTTAAGTCTGTGTTTTATGTTCGCTTTGCTCCTGCGGCTGCTGCTGCGGCTGCTGCTGCGGCTGCTGTCCTGGCATAATTGCAATAAATTTGTTTAGTATTTCGTATTGCGCGCAAAAGGAAGTTGTTGCGAAGAAAAAGGTAGCGTGCAGGCAACAATAACGAATAAAAGGGACAGAAATTAAAAGAGAGAAAATCAAGAAATGCGACGACTGAATACGCTTACGAGCAGACAAAATATATCAATAAATTCAAAATTTAATAAGAAATGCATAAATGTAGCAGAGCAGCGCAATGCGACGAGTGTATACCCTTACAGGAACTAATTCCAACAAACATTAAAAACTAACCTAAAAAGCAACAAATATTAGACAAATTTTCAATGTGCATGAAGAACGAACGTACATGCTTAAAGTACCTTAACGACAAGCCGCTTCTTCTTCTAAGGCAGAAACAACCTCAGCGAGTGAAATTCTTTAATTAAAATTGCTTCTTTTTTTTTATAAACATTTGAGACACAGCAACAACAACGCGACGAAGCAGCGAAACAGGAGGCGGTTGAGTTAGAAGTACAGGTAGAAAAAAAAACTGCAAGTGGAGCCAGCTAAGAGCTCATTAAGTCCATGTCGAGTATTAAATTCTTTTATTTATAAATGCGAGTGGTTTCTGAGTACTGCAAACGAATGCCTGCACAGAACCGCCTCACATGTGTGCGTGTGCGTTCGCCTGAGTGTGTGTGTGTGTGTGTGTGTGTGTGTGTGTGTGTAACGCTTATAAGGCAGAAAATTGCAACCGGAATGCATTTGTTAGCGGAACAGAACAGAGAACTATAAACAGACGGACAGAGGAATAGAGAGGCACGGAGGGGGGCTGCGAAAGAAGTGCGAGACAATCAAGAAGCCATCAGCAAAGCAAAGAGACAAAGCTTCAAAACGTGTCTCAAGATTAAAAACAACAGCCAGCTGGCTAGCAAGAAGCAGAAGCGAATTCGCAGAAGAGGCGAGAAGAGCCAAAACCTAAAATAACCAATACGGTAAAAAAAAAAATCATTGCTAAATTGATAAATCGACTTTCGAGGCTTATTAAAAGAACAATTTAGAAAGGCAAATGGAATGCAGCAAGAAAATCTTGAAGCCAGAATTTATGTTATGCCAAAAATGAAAATTGTTGATCAAGAACCCATCTTACGAATCAAATCTATGGCTACTAAATTGCCAAAAACTAAAGAATAGATTATTCTATAAAAACTATTCAAATAATTTATAGGTAGAAGTAGGGAGCGATTAAATGACAGACCCGCCCCCTTTTCTACTTCTATTTTTAGAAATTTTCAGAATAAAAATAATCGACAAGCTTTTGATTAACCAAAAAAACAAGTAAGAGGTTCTAGTCAGCATATGTATATATATTCTATTTTAGAAGCTTTATGTCAAGTTTGGTGACTCTAGCTCTTATTAATTACCAAAATTGACCAATATGGGGTTGGAGTGCTTCTTCCTGTTACATACATTTATATTTTACACAAATACAATATACCCTGTTTACCCATTTTTAATGGATTCAGGGTATAACAAGAGGTTCTAGTCGGGCGCTCCCGACTAGGGGATACGCTGAACCCTCTTCTTGCATATACATATTCTATTTTAGAAGCTACATATATGTCAAGTTTGGTGACTCTAGCTATTATTATTTACCAAGATTGCCAACAAAACAGGATGTCGATATCGATTTTTATCGATTGCTTGGAAACGGAGTAAGTTATCGATTATCATAAACAAACTCTATCTGCGCAGGCACTAGGAGCACCTACATCTAAAATTTCATTTTCTTATAGGTTCTGAGATCCTTGCGCTCATACATACGGACGGACAGACAGACAGACGGACATGGCTCGGCTATTGATGCTGATCAAGAATATATATACTTTATGGGGTCGGAGATGCTTCATTCTGTCTGTTACATACATTTGGATTTTGCACAAATACAATATACCCTTATACCTATCTTTAATGGGTTTTTTATACATAAACCTCACTTTCGACCGATCGTTCCTATGGTAGCTATATGATATAACATTCCAATGTGGATACGATTTTGTATATTTGTAGGGAGCATCTGAAAACTTATAAGTGCCGAGTTTTTGATAGAACAACTTAATTTTCCATCGATCGCTCCTATGGGAGCTATATATAAGAATATAGTGGTCCGATGTTAATAGGATTTTCCGTATACTTATAAATGGGAAACATATCAAAAGCAATAAACGATGAGTTTGGTCAAGCAACATTGATAGCTTGATATAATTTATAGCTGTAAATATTAAGCGATAAATTCGCAGAACCGACTCATTTTATGTGTTTATTTGAAGGACTTTTCAGGATTTCCATTACCTCAAAAAAAAAAAAACAAGCAAATAAGTATTTTATCCACATTTAATAAAAGGCTTCTTAATAAATCTTATCAAGTTAAAGCCCCTAACAAAAGCTAATAATATCCGAGCTTATATGCGAAATTGTCTCCAACTCCCCCTAAAAAGAGGCTAACACTCTCCTGCTAACTGCCCCTAAGCAAAACCGTTAACAAGTATTGCACAATAATCCTTAAGACATTCTTTCTGGCCCATCCTGCGTCTAGCCCGACAATAAATTCGTGTATGTGAAAAACAATTCATTCGGCACGTACACAACGAAAAAGGTATTTCACACATGGGCGAAAAAATGGAAAATATAAGGAAAATAGAAAAACCGAGCAATAACAATCATCAATTTTATGATATGTCTATGAGGCAAAACTTGAAAGGGCCGAAAACGAAGAAACAAACACAAATTCAGAAATGAAAAACATGTAGGAGAAAAACGAAAAACTTTGCAATTTACGGCTACAACATTTTTGGGGTGGGCTTTTCTTTCGGGGGACGGCGGAGGGGGACTGTATACAACTAACCATAAAAGCCAACGAAATTATTGATTAACCAAACACTCATGAACAAATTTTACGATACGAGCCCGAAATGGCCAAAACTAAAAGTGCAACTAACATAAAAGTAAACTGTGGAAATCTTTTTCTCCGCAGGCAAAAAGAGAAGTTGGTGAAAAACTTGGCTACAGAAAAAGAAGCGGTGAAAAAACTTTGAAGTCCAAATATTGAATTGTCCGTAAGATACTTTTGTTAAGGCTTGAAGTTTAGGTTTAGCCGTTGGCTGCGTTTAGTGTTCAGATTCCAGGTGGGATAATATTATATCACATAATATATATAACCTTGCGAACATTACCCGGCCTTGCCCGTGGAACGTTTTGAGCTACATATTTTAGATATTACCTTTACGCGCCCGTTGAAGGATGAAATTTACCCATCTTGATCTACAATTCTATTAAAAAAAATATATATATAGCAAGTGTTTGAATCAATGCATTCCGCTCATGTTAGTAAGACTTTCGTTTATAATTAACCTTTGCCAAACTCGGGCAAAATTTAAAACTTAGCCCAAAAAATTCTCAGTCAGACAGTCAGTCAATCAGTCAGACAGTCAGTCGGTCAGTCAATCAATCAGTCAGTTAGTCAATCAGACAGTTAGCCAGTCAATCACTTAGTCGGTCAGAACAATCAGTTTTAAACAGTCAGTCGGTCAGACAATCAGTCAATTAGTCACACAGTCGGTCAGTCAATCAGTCAGTCAGTTAATCAATCAGTTAGTTGGTCAGTCCGTCAGTCAGTAAGTCAGTCAGTCAATCAGTCAGTTAGTCAGTCAGTCGGTCAGTCAATCAAACAGTCAGTCATTCAATCCATCAGTCAACCAGTCGGTAAGACAATCAGTCAATCAATCAGTCAATCATCACTCAGTCGGTCAGAACTAACAGTTTTATTGAATAGTGAGGGCAGGGTTAAAACAGTCTAGAGCTTTATTTGTGGCCGGCTGCCCCCAATGTCAACAAAAACCAGAGAATGACATTTATAGAGAACCAGCTCGTTGTGCGATAACAAATATTATCTAATATGCACATCGAACAGAAAAATATACTTAACGCTAAAAAAAACTGAATATTGAGGACTTATCACAGGGACTATCAACAGGAATTGGATTTGATTAAAATAATATTTATTTTACAGTGTTCTTTAGTCCCACAATTTGATAAATATGGTTTGGCTAAAGTTAGGCTAGGTCTAGCTGTCAGGCTAAAAGAAACATCATGAACTTGAAAATTCGAACCGGTTCATATGGCTTCAAATTCGAAACACGTTTTGTATTATCTGTGCCTATGTTTCATATTCATAGTAGTTAAATATTTCACACACAATTGACCCAAATGCTAGACCTAGCACATTTTAATCATCATCAATCAAAATTGATGATATCAACAGAAGTGGGAAAACAAATCAAATTGATTAGCTCCAATTGGAAGCTTATCTAAGCGCTTGTTAGTTAACATGGATGTGTATATAAACAAGAAATTATACGGCGTCAACCGAGTCAAAGCCTTCTTTGCGATGCTTTTAACTTTGACAGTTTGAACCAGCGTACTCACCCTCCAGGGTGCGACGCTTAAGCAACTAAGCCACACAGGCTTATGACGTCACATTTGCTGACTTATTTTCATAAAAACATTGACCAACATTTTCACATAGTCGAAGCTCAAAGCTTTTTCCTACGGAAAGCTGATCGTCCAGACTCTTTTAAATATATATATATATATATATATATATATATATATATATATATATAAACATATGTATGTATATTCGCCCGATTCGTCTACTCACCGCTGCATTCCGATTGGCGGCGGCGACGGCTGCTGCCGCCGAGTTGTTCATATACTGATTCTGCGGCGGCATCAGAGCTGCGCCCATGGCCGCAGCGGCGGCAGCAGCGGCAGCGGCATGCGGCTGCCCGCCCATATAGACGAAATCCTGTGGACCACCGGGCGGACCCAGCGGCGGTGGCGGCGGCTTCGGCATGCCGCCATTCATGCCCGGATGCAGTGCGCTACCGCCATGATGATCGTACATGCTGCCGCTAGCAGCCGACTGGGCGTAGGGCGGCATATGGCCCATGGTGGCGCCAGCGGCAACGGCAGCGGCCACCTGGTTGTTCATCACATGGCTGAGCAGATTCGAATTGTATTGATGCTGACCGAGATGTGCCTGGCCGGGTTGTTGGCCCTGTTGTTGTTGTTGTTGCTGTTGCTGCTGCTGCTGCTGTTGTTGTTGTTGCTGCTGCTGTTGCTGCTGCTGCTGTTGTTGTTGTTGTAGCTGCTGGCCGGGATGCGGCTGACCCAGACCGCCTAGTCCATTGCCATTGCCCAGCCCATTGCCGCCGCCCATAAGATGATGCGGCGGTCCCTGCGCATTTTGTTGTTGTTGCTGCTGTTGTTGCTGTTGTTGTTGTTGCTGTTGGGCTGCAACTGCGGCGGCCGCCTGCGACATCATGTGATTGTGCTTGGCCACGGCGGCCGCCTGTTGCATGGCAGCCATATTGGCCGCTGCGGCCGCCATCGATGGATGATGCAATCCCCCGCCGTTGGTGCCGCTGCCGGCGCCCATGCCGCCCAGCCCGCTGCCTGCACCCATGCCAATGGTGCCTATGGCTCCTGGGCCGCCGTTGTTGCCGCCGGGCGCGGCATTCGCCGGATTCATGGGTGGATTGTATTTCCATTTATCCGGATTCTGAAAGTGACATAAAGATACATATATATATATATAAAAATATGTAGTCCGTTTATCCTTGAAATGACTAAAAATAGAACAAAATGTCGCTTGCACGCTGCCAAGTTGGTTGCTGTTTATGCAACCTTTTGGCAGCGCCTGGAAGTGAGCTCCCCATGAACACCCAAACCCAAAGCCCCCCCCTCCCAAGACCGACCATCGTCACAAGTTGGCCTTAATAAAACTGAATAACCTCCAGACAGAGCAACAAATTCACAGCTCGTACTTCTCTTACATTTATTTGGCATTTGCCATGGAAAAAGTATCACAACGGAAGTCAAAGTGGTAGCAAAAAGAGGCAATCGCGACTTGTAGTTACCCTATACGATACGTCGAAAATATAACTTCAATAGGATAAAAATAGAGACTATGCAAAAATTTAACTTTACTTGAGCTCTTTTTTAGCTACTTTTGATTATATTCTTGCCTGATTTAGCTTTAAATTTGGCATCCGAATGATCACAAATTTCTACAATTTCTTCAATAAAATATTTGTTTCTACCAACTAAAATAATAGTTCTGTTTTAAAGTTAGCGTGACGAACTTTTCCTGAATAATTTACTCGAATTTCGGTTGTCAATTTTTGCAAACTCTGCCCCCAAAAGCAAATATCAACTATAATTCTACACATAAGCCACTTTAATGTTACGCATCAACATATACACCCACTGCACAACCTTGGCTACAGGGTATATTCAGCAAAAGAGGCTGCAAGGAAAGCAGCAAAATCTAAAAAAAACAGAGGCTCCAGGCAGCGGAAGCTGCTGCAGAAAAGAATGCGATGAAGAATGGGCACACAGCAAAAAATTCTTTAAACTGCTTTTAAAAAAAAAAAAACAAAGAAATATATATATGAAATTCTGATTTAAAAATTCTGAAAAATGTTGGAACCGTTGCGCGTTTAAAAGTATTTGTGCGAGAATGTTTTAAATGAAAACAAAATTGTTGCAAGAGCTTAAAACAAAAGTAAACAAATCAAATTTAGTTTATCGGCCCTTAAATCTCGTTAAAGGGAACATGGAACTCAATTCATTTTCTTTTCAGTTTTGAAGTGTTCAAACGTATGCTCATTTTTAACGGAGACAATATTATCTTTTTATGATATATTTCACATTTAAGAATTTCAGTTAACTTATTTGTTGGACTTTCTGAAAGTTTTATATTCTAATAGCATAATTCTACTGCGAATTACAAATTTGTTGTCTGAACGTTTTTCCACAAAATTTTAAAATTTTAACTGTGGGATACACAGTTTTTAACATTTAAAGATGACCAAATCCAGCAAAGAGTCCATTAAATACAGCCCCTATTTGACAATTCGATGATTTAATATGTAAATCAAATCAATCCGTTGAGCTGTTTATTTAAAGAAGCGGTATTTTTGACAACAACTATCGCAGAATGTTGTGAATGTAACTTATTTGGAGCATAGTAAAATCAGGCTATAAAATGTTTAATTGCGATTAACAAATAATCTTTTTTTTTACATATCTGCCAGTTTTATATCTGAAACTACTAAACTACTAAAGAAACACCTTCTAGCTTTGAGAATAGTGTGAATAACGGCTGAGACTCTCTGTTTGCGCAAATTAATCGATAACTTTTTGACAAGACTATGCAACACTGGCGATCAGCTGCTCCAGAGGCGGCTCAAATCTATTTGCATATGTATTATATACATAATGGAGACATCTAAGTGACCAAAACAAGAAGCTCAACAACAAATAATGCCAGAGAGCAAAACCTACCCCTCCGCCCTAATCCGACCCCACCCTACTCCATGCAACTGTCCTATGGCTTTGCTTTTGCTTTGGCGCCGAGCCAAATCTAACATGTTTGTACATGACTATACATGCTTATATACATATATATGTGTACACATATGTACATACATAGATAAATAGTTCTTTCTGTTTATATACTCACATCGATGCCGTGCTCGTCGCCGCATGCCCATCGCGTCTGTTGCTGCTTTTGGGCAAAGTGCGCCGCATATTCGGCGGCTGCGGCGTCTTGCAAGGTGGAGCCAACGGGTCCGACGCCGACGCCAGCGCCTCCACCGGGCGAGGGGCGCTGTTGAAAAACGAAGCCAACGGCAGCAGCGGCTGCCGCAGCGCTCGCTGCGTCCACGTCCTGCGAATTGGAGCCGCGTGTGCCGCCTACGACGATTGCGTCGCTGCCAACGCCGACGCCGCCGCGTCCGTTGCGATCATCATTGCCGCCCAGAAACTTCATGTGTTGTAACTGTTGTTGTTGCTGCTGTTGCTGCTGCTGTTGCTGTTGTTGTTGCAGATGCTGAAAGTATGGTGAGGGCAGCGGCGGCAGTTGGGGCTGCCCGTAATGCTGCTGCTGCTGCTGCTGCTGCTGTTGATGATACGGCCCCTGCTGCTGCTGCTGCGGCTGCGGCTGGAGATGATGCTGCGGCGATGGCGACGTGGTGGGCACTACCGTCGATATCGAAATTGTGGGCGCGCTTAACAGCTCAATTTTGGCGGCTGTTTGCTGCACGCTCAGCTGACGACTTGTCGCGTATTGCAAAAACAAACAAAAACCAAATAAAATTTAAAAAAAAAAAAAAAACAAAAACGTACAAAAAATTTGACGGAACGAGAACAACAGTTTAAAAGCAACTGGACGACGTTTCGTTGCGGCTACAATTTAAAAAAATTGCAAACACGTCGCGTGCACAGTGGGGCGAGAGCTATGCAAATGACACATTAAGGGGGTACCGTTAATTCAATTTCTCGTGTTTTTTGTTTGTTTTTTTTTTTTGTTTTCTCGTCGTTGTTGTTGTTGTTGTTGTTGTTTTATACATGCATAGAAAACCACACTTTGCTCTTTCTTAATATTAAATATTAATTTACAGTGATTTGAGATATTTAATTACATTTATCGTTTGTATTTGTTTACACTCGAAAAAAAACTTGCACGTTTGGTTTGGTTTGGTTTTTTTTTTTTTTACAAAAATGTACACTATTTAACACAAATTATGAATAATACTTTACACAGTGGTACCAAACAAATTAACTTTTTTCTTTGTAATGCATTCAATATATACGTATGAGAACTGGTTAAAAAATTACAAATTTCATATATATTATTTTTTACAGATCGATTGAAATTTTTTGTTGTTGATTTTATGTTTGAAGTTGTTGTTGTTGGGGTTGTTTGAATTTGAATTATAATTAGGATGATTTTAATTTACACGGCGTTTTAATGATGAAAATATACACAAACTGCAAAGAGAAAGTACATAAAAGAGTATTATTACATATTTTATAATAAAGCATGTTAAAAAATTCCATTAGGCATCGATAATTAAGCATTTTATCGATATATTCAATTCAATACATTTTCAATTAGATAAGAACCACTGTGCCTACTTTGAGCTGGTCATGGTAGAGAAACCAAGATAACGTAAGGGACGGGGCAGACAGATAACCAGCTCAAGAATATGTTTAACAAAAGCTTCAAAATTTTAAATGAGCCTCTGCCGCGTTACGAAAACAATAACAAAGCAGAAAACGTGCAAGACGAAGAAGAGAGAAACAGGAGCAATAGTCGAAGCTAAAGCCGAATATCGGCAGCAATTGCAAAGAACAACGCGGCGGCGACGCTGAATCATGCGCTGCGAAAAGTACGAAAAAGAAAACGACAGCAGCCGAAGGGGGCAGGCTAAAGGAAAAACATATAAATTAACATATACACACAGCAACAAGAAGAAGACGACGAAGAAGAAGAAGAACAACAACAACGGAACGGAACGAAGGCGAAGTGAACGGCAGCCGGCAACAGCGGCCGCAACGTTTTGAGGTTAAGTTACAAAATATGTAAGCAATCGGCCCGTCCGTCGTCTGTTTCTCTGTTGTTTATATGCGCGCGAGCAGGCAAATCCAGCGACAGTTTGCCCACACCCTATTCCCCTCCCACCAACAGCCAAAGAGAGCACCCAGAGCAAAGGCAAAAGACAAGTGCAGCGTGCGAAACCGCAGCGCCCAGCGGGGGCCTCACTCACACACACACACACACACACACACACACGCGCGCGAGCAGTCGATACAAAAACAAACATAAAGATAAACGCCAAAAAGAGACATGTGAAAAACAAAAGCACGAGAACAAACAGCATAAAAAGGAGCCCGAAGCGAACGATGCGCAAAGCAACTATAAGGGGGGTGTGGCAAGCGCAGCCGTGAATATTTATTAAATACGTAAGAATGTACAACAAATGAAAAACAAAGTTGTTTAATTCATTTAAATACGTACTTAACAAAATTTCGTAGTCAATTTGTTTATTTATGCGTCGGCGGCGACAGCGGCGCTCTTATTGGGAAAATTATTGTATACAAATGCAGGGGACACGGCGAGAGAGCAAGAGCGCAACGTGCAGTACAAGAGCGTAAGCGAAATAAAATATTTTAAACACTGCCGTGCAAATGTAAAGAAGAAGCAAATGGCTGCCGCTGACAAGGAAGAAAATGAAACAAGGCACGGGCGGATAATGGACGAACGGACAGACGACGACGACAAACTCACTCACACACACGGACGCACGCACGCACACAAACAAGAAGGTTCTGGGCATTTTGCGAACCAATCGGAAAAATAATTTTTTTTTACAGGCAGTTTTAAAAAAATGTAGTGCAAAACCAAAGGGAAACACACGCATAAAAGGAAGCATTTAATTGATTTTTACCTTTTATTTTAAGCAGCGACGCACGCGACTAGCGTGTTCGCTCAGAACTTACAATTATTTCTTTTTTGAGTTTTTGCGACTATTTATACATGTTTATATGTACATATATGTGTGTACATATGTATAAATCGGCCGTGTGCGTCTAAATATGAGTGTGTTTGTGCAGCCGATGCTCGTCTGGATTTACATATGTATATAAGA
The DNA here is from genome assembly GCF_030788295.1 of Drosophila virilis. Taxonomy (NCBI): domain Eukaryota; kingdom Metazoa; phylum Arthropoda; class Insecta; order Diptera; family Drosophilidae; genus Drosophila; species Drosophila virilis. The sequence goes on from NC_091544.1 coordinate 32,580,578, forward strand.
CACACACACACACACACACACGTATATATACACATGTGTTTGTATATATAACAAATTTTTGCAGCCGCCGCCGCAGTCGCAGCAAGAAGGAAACGACGATGACAATGTAAAAAAGAGGCAGGCGAGCAAAAATGTCTCGAAACGAAAAATTGAATATGTATAGAATTGAATATTTCTATATAGTATAGTTTTCTTTTTTTTTTCGGCACTTACACATGCACTTAATGACTTGGTAAACACGCGCGAAATGCCCTCAGCTTGCTTATCTTATTAGTTTTGCGTGGTTTTTGTGTTTAATTTAAATTATTTAAATTACAATTATTTACACAGGATGAAGAAGAATACGGCTAAGAATTCTTCGACGTCGTCGTCGCGAGAACGATAATAAAGCGAATGCGAATGCAAAGACACAGCGCCAGCGTCGAAAACACACAAAACCAGCAGGAGATTGCGCTCAGAGCGACAGACATAAAGAGAGAACGCGGCAGAGAGAGCATGTGCCGCAAAAAAGTGTGACCAAATTTTGTCAATGTTGAAAATGGCAAAACAAATTCTATTAACAAGAATATTAGCAGCTTAACAGAGACTGCAGCTGCAATACTGTTGATATATTAAACATAAAAAAACATTGCTGCTTTACATTTTTTCTATATGAGCGACCGACAACTTAAGATACCGATAGGCCGGACTGCATGCACGCACTATATATTTTTCGTCAAATGATTTAAATTGTTTAAGCGCGCGCTGCCGCACGCATCCCGATAAACAGAGACGAGGTAGCAACAACAAGAGCAATTGAACAGCTGCTCGAGTACAAGTGCACAATGCCTGCAGGGTTGCCACAATTTAGTAAATTTGCGAAATTACATTTAGCTAAATTTATCAATAAAAATTGGCACATGTAGTTCAAATGAAAAACTTTTTCAAGCATCAACTGTCGAAGTTATTCAATAGATGCGTAACTCGCAAAAAAAACGCAAGTCAAACACGCACACATCACACACACACACACACACACACACACACATACGCATTTGCGTGCACACGAGCCTATTTGTAAATTAATTACATTTGCTGTGCCTGGACCATTTTAATAGATTCATTAAAGCATGTTTACATAAAACAAACATTTTAATCGATTTGGAGCGCGTATAAAATTTGATTAGATGCAAATACACACACACACACACACACGCGTTAACACACTCATACACAAAATGCTGCAGCCGCCGTTTGCCTGTGTATTTGTTTTGTTTTTGTTAGCGGCATTTTTTTTATCAATTCTGCGGCATTTTTTCTGCTGCTCGCGCATTAAAACAAAACAAACATTATGCGGAAATGTGTGCATGCATTTTGAAAACTCTTTGATTATCCTATGTTAGCTGTTTGGTGCTTTTTTTTTATTTGGCTTGTTTGCAAATTAACGCAAAACCGAATATGGGAAGCCGCACGCAGAGTCAGCCAGAATGTTTTGCGTTTTGCACGCGTACAACTTTAACACACGGTGCTTAAGTAACTTAATTAATATTATATTAGATATGTGTGCCTCACGTAGGTATTAAATATTATTCACCTTAGCTTATTTGAAAAATTTACAGATGTATGTATTACAAACACGCTGTTCTTACAAACGATTTACACTGACTACAAATTTGCAGTCGATAGACAGTCTGTATCGATAGAATGCGAATGCGATAGATTCTTATTTGCGGCTTTCCTGCAACCTCCAGCTGTTTTATTTTTGTGGGCAAATTTAACAGCAATGCCAATCTATCGACTATTTATGTTAACCAATAATCGACATATGCCACGACTGTTAATGCAAAGCGCGGTACTATTTAAATAATTGGCAAGCGGGCTCTTAGAAAAACGTTGTGTTTATCATCTATTTCTTTATTTTTATATATTGAATAAAATGAATTATTTCCACTTGTGTTTCCACAAGCCACTACAATTATATTTAATGTATTTCTATTATGTATTTAAGCCAAAATGAAACAAAATTTGAAATCAATTTTATATAGTAATGGAATAAGATGAAATATTTTCTTTTTTTGGAATTATATATAAGTTTGAGGGTGCGAGGGACTGAGGGGGGGGGGGGGGGTGAATTTAACATAAAAAAACATGACAAAATGTGATTTGTTTGATTTTTTTTTCATTTTTGGGAAAATTGATTGATCTTGATCGAATAACTACCTCCTAGAGTACTCCAGATGTGGTTAATGGGTACAAGGTTGTCTGTTCTTAGGGTTTCCTCTTGCTATTTGCTTTGTTTTTATGTCCAATTAAATGTGTTGTTGCTTAAATACTACTAAAATTAGGCGCCAGCCCAGGATGGCTCATCGGAGATGCACTCAACGGATCCATCATTATCGTTGGCGGTATCTCCATCGCCATTCTCTGGCGAATCGGATTCCTTGCGTTCCGATTTTGAATCCTTGATGCCCGTCTGCTGCTTCGCTGGCTCATCGGATTCATCATCGCCGCCGTCGTCATTGGCTCCGTCATTGTCGTCGTCAGCATCGCCACTTAGACTGTCGTCGCCATTCAAATCCGTTGTTTTGGCTGACTTTGGGCGTCCGCGTTTGCCCGATATAGTTCGTCCATGCTTTTTGGGAACATTCCCGTTGGACTCGTCACCAGCCACATCGCCAGTTGAATCCTGATCGTCGCCATCGTCATCCGCCTGATTGGTGGGCGACTTCTTGAACTTGGGCCGACCGCGCGGCTTGCCCGATGAGCTCTGATTACCCGCCAATGAGGGACGTCCGCGTTTCTTTGGCGTGGTCGTAGCTGCAGCCACTGCCGTCGATTCCTCGGCATCAACAGGTTCCACATCATCCTCATCGGAATCATCGTCCGGCTGCTGTGACTGGTCATCATCGTCATCGGCAGCGGACTTGACGAGTGCGGCTTGGGCCTTTGGGCGTCCACGTGGTCTACCAGATGGCACATACGCGGCCGGCTTGTTCGACAGTGGCGGGCGTCCACGTTTCTTGGGCACAGTGGGTGCATCATCGCTATTTGATTCGGCGGCAGCGGCCGACGCGGAACGCTTTCCGCTACCAGCCGATGCATTCTTCTTGGGGCGTCCAGGACCGCGTCCGGTGCGCACAATGTTCAAGTTGACGGCTCCAGTGGATGGACGACCCACTGGACGTGGCTCCTCATCGTCATCATCGAATTCTGTGTGAGAGTACAAAGGTAATTTATATATAGAAATATGCAGTTCATCACATCCAGTGCAAACTGTACTAGCCACACTGACCATCTTCATCTTCACTGGGCTTATGCTTTTGGGGTCGTCCCAGCTTGCGGCGCTTGGAGGCCGAAGATGGCGACTTTTGGTGCTTCACCGGCGGCTTCTCATCGGTCGAGGAATCCATGTCGTCGTCATCGTTGCCGCTGTTCTCCTGCACTTGTACAGGTGGGCCACTTTTGCGCGGACGACCGCGTGCCTTGACCTTTAATGACGGCATGGCCAGATCGCCGTTGGCCTCGCCCAGCTCATCCTGGTCGAGATCCTCGTTATCGCTGTTTTGCGCAGCGGCTGCGGACTTTGGCGGCCTGCCACGCCCACTACCCTTGACCTTGGGCGGACGACCGCGCTTTTTGGGTATTGTTGGAATGTTGCTATCGCCGGGACTGCCCGGCGCTGCAGCTGCAGCGCCCGTCGCCAACTTTGATGGGCGTCCGCGCTTTTTGGCCACCGCAGTATCCTCCATTTTTTCGTTAATTTTTTTATTCTATGCGCGCGCTTTTTCAGAAAGCTGCGTCGTCGGCTTCAGATCTGGATGCACACACAATTCTTGCCTCAAATAATTTGTGCGTACTTCGTATTCGCCGTTTCGGTGTTTCCTTTTGCGCTTGCCTTCTTATTTTTGTGTGCTCAACTTGCGATTTGCGCTGCGTCAAAATACAAAAAAAAAAATATTTATTTCGGGTTGCAAAATATATTTATTACCGCGGATTCAACGTTTCTTGGCACGTGTATTATTTTGTTCACAATTCGCATAAATTCTGCATTTTTTTTCACACATTTAATTACTTATTGCAAATGGCAGGCACGCTTAGAAAATCCCTCCGAAAATGAAAAACGGCTACGGCGTCTTTTTGCTACTCACTATCTGTACCTTCTTCGTCGCAGCGTCGGGGCACGGTCTATCGATAGGCACACACACACACACTGACAGAGACACACACACTGACATATACACTGATATCGGCTGAGAAAAAGCTGGTGAAAATTTTATTGTTTTTTGTATTGTAAATTTAAAAACGTTGCTCTCGCTGCGCTGAATTTACTTTTGTTAAAATCCACAGCTTTTAATACGGCACGTAAGGAAAGCAAGGCAGAATTGATTTCAATTTTATGCCGGCCGGCACAACTTAATATTAACGCAGTTGGCGTTGCCAACTTGTTTGGCATTTGTTATCGATTGTTTCTAAACAGCAGCGCGCGCGCTTTAATTTGATTTAAATTCATTGTGAATCGAATAAACACAATTTGAATACATCGCCATGACAACTCAAAGTAAAGAAGTTTCTAGAAAATAGTCGAAACTTATTGAAAATGGGCTAAGAGAGAAAGAAATATCTCCGACCCCATAAAATACACACATATATAAATATTTTTGTATATATCTTCATCAAGATAAAGAGTTAGGTCTTGTCGCGATTTCATAAAATTTGTTTGGTTTTCTTAATACGCCAAATTTGTATGTTCTCTAGTTATTATAATTGTACATTGATAACTAAACAATTAACATTAAAAATTAACAACTTCTACCTATTTAAATATTCCCCAGCGGCTACGCCCAAATTCCAGCCATTTCCATGCGAATGACCTTTCCGGCTCGAGCTTTTCATTCACTTTTAAATACAAAGAAAATCTGAGCGAAAATTACATATTGAACCCTTTCCAAGCAAAGGAAATTCAAAGACAATTGAGTTTCTTCTTTTGAAAATAATAAATTAATGTTTTATTCTATAATTTGTTGCTAACTTAGGAATAGTTTAACAATTAATTCTCTTAACTAGTGAGTGTTTGGCATAAAATGAGATATCTCAACCAAAAACCTTGATCAGTCGGAGGAACATAAAGCTTCAACTAAATACTAGAATGCTGGGGAATGCAATTTAATCGACTTCCTCCACGGTGGGTCCTTGGTAGCCACCGGCACCACCAAAGCCGCCCGCCTGCTGACCACAGTTGGCGTTTCCTTGAGGCTGTCCCTGCTGGTGGAGCTTGGTCATGATGGGAGAGCAGTGCTGGGTGAGCTCTTTTAGTTTGTACTCGAACTCCTCCTTGTCGGCTGTGGTGTTGGCGTCGAGCCACTTGACGGTCTCGCTGCACTTGTCCAGCACGGAGGACTTATCGCTGTCACTCAGCTTGTCAGGACTGGCCTGCTCCACGGCCTGCTTGACGCCGAAGACGTAGCTCTCGAGGCTGTTGCGAGCCGTGATGCGCTCTCGGTGCTTCTCATCCTCGTCCGCGTAGCGCTCGGCCTCGTTCACCATGCGGTCGATCTCTGCCTGCGAGAGGCGGCCCTTGTCGTTCTTGATGGTAATGTTCTTGGCCTTGCCGGTGCTCATCTCCTTGGCCGTCACGTTCAGGATACCATTGGCGTCCATGTCGAAGGTGACCTCGATTTGGGGCACGCCACGCGGTGCCGGCGGTATGCCAGACAAATCGAACGTGCCCAGCGAATTGTTGTGCTGCGTGAGGGCGCGCTCGCCCTCGTACACCTGAATGGAGACGCCCGGCTGGTTGTCAGAGTACGTTGAGAAGGTCTTCGTCTGCTTGCACGGGATCCGGGAGTTGCGTTCAATCAGCTTGGTCATGACGCCGCCGGCAGTCTCGATGCCCAACGAAAGGGGCGCAACGTCCACCAGGAGCACGTCCTGGATCTTGCCGCTCTGGTCGCCGCTAAGTATGGCTGCTTGGACTGCGGCGCCATAGGCCACCGCCTCGTCGGGATTGATGGAAAGGTTGAGGCTCTTGCCGCCGAAGAACTGCTGAAGCAGGCTCTGCACCTTGGGAATGCGTGTCGAGCCACCGACGAGCACAATATCGTGGATCTGCTGCTTGTCCATCTTGGCATCGTTGAGCGCCTTCTCCACTGGCGCCAGTGTGTTGCGGAACAGATCGGCGCACAGCTCCTCGAACCGGGCACGGCTCACCTTCGTGTAGAAGTCGTGGCCCTCGAACAGCGCGTCCACCTCAATGGTAGCTTCTGTGCTCGACGAGAGCGTGCGCTTGGCTCGCTCCGCCGCAGTGCGCAGGCGGCGCAGGGCGCGAGGATTGGAGCGCAGATCCTTCTTGTACTTGCGCTTAAACTCCTCCGCCAGATGGGTTACCAGTCTGTTGTCAAAGTCCTCGCCGCCCAAATGTGTGTCTCCAGCCGTTGACCGCACCTCGAACAGTGAGCCCTCGTCGATGGTTAGAATGGAGACATCAAAGGTGCCGCCGCCCAGATCGAAGATCAAAACATTGCGTTCGCCCTTCAGATTCTTGTCCAGGCCATAGGCCAGTGCCGCCGCCGTCGGCTCGTTGATGATCCTCAGCACGTTCAGTCCGGCTATGTGGCCGGCATCTTTGGTAGCCTGGCGCTGCGAGTCGTTGAAATAGGCGGGCACTGTGATGACCGCGTCTGTGATGCTCTGGCCCAGGTACGCCTCCGCCGTTTCCTTCATCTTCACCAGCACCATCGAGCTAATCTCCTCGGGCGCAAAACGCTTCTGCTCCCCCTTAAACTCGACGCCAATCTTGGGCTTGCCTCCGTCGCTGACCACCTTGAAGGGCCAGTGCTTGATGTCCTCCGCTATCTTCGGATCATCGTACCTGCGACCAATCAGACGCTTCGCATCGAATACTGTGTTCTTGGGGTTCATCGCCACCTGGTTCTTGGCCGCGTCGCCAATGAGACGCTCCGAATCTGTGAAAGCCACATAGCTGGGTGTCGTCCTATTGCCCTGGTCATTGGCAATTATCTCCACCTTGCCATGCTGATAGACACCCACGCACGTGTACGTGGTGCCCAAATCAATACCAATGGCTGGCATTCTCTGTTCTGTGTGTTCTCCTTGATTCTTCGCTTGATATAAATTGCGTTTACTTGTTTTTCTTGTGCAAATCTCTTCCTTCTTGTTGTTCAAACGGTTATTTTCACTTGAATTTTACTTATTCTTCAGTTAAAATTCTTTTAAATCGTTTAGTTTGTGTTTTTAGCTTGTTCAGCTAGTCGCTTGTTTTGGTTTGTGATGTTATCACGTCGCTTGCTTGAATTCAATTGTGGCGAAGAGAAAATTTCAGCCGTATTTATACCCCGGCGCTCTCTTTTCGAAATTTCTCGACGCTCTCTTCTCGAAACGCGTCGAACGACGCGTACATTCGATGCGTTTGCTTATGTGTTAGAGGGAGAGGGAACAGCTCGAATATGCTTCGATTTTTCTAGAGCCAACCTTCTTTTGTTACTGTGTTGCCGATAGAGCGAGAGGGAAAAAGAGTAACGGTTGTGCGTTTTGACCTACAGCAACAATTGGTGTTTACCTTTTATCCATTCTAGAAAATTCACACGAACTTAAAGATTGTTGGCAACTGTTTTGTTATATTTTGTTATATTTAACAAAATGCTAATAATAGATAGATGTATGAATTTTATTTATGTGCGAATGCGAATTCGAATGCGAATGCTGACTTGATTGGCTATTTTTGGAAGCAAATTTAGATACATATACATGTCCATAAATATGTTTGAATCGAAAAACTCGTTCTATGCACGTGAATGCTAATCTAGTTGTCATTTAAAGTTTGTTGCTGCTTTAACGACGTGTAAATCAACAAATATATACACTATAGCAAATAAACCGAACTGGGCTCCCTAGTTTTTGCTAGGTAATAAGTGTATTTAGTTTTCTATATAGAAAACGTGTTCTGACTGAATGATCGGGGATTAAAATGCGGCCCGTGAACCTTAAATATTCAATATAGCTAGATGGGGTTTTCGGAATTTCCACCCACAAGTGGGGAAAATAAGCGGAAACGGTTGTGTGAAACTAAATGTTTATCAGCCGATTGACCTCAAATTTATTTTGAAAGATAATTATAACGAGAAAGAAATGCTATCTTCGGCACACCGAAGATATAATACCCTTGCAGTCCCAACCTTTTCATAATGCTTATAGTATCTAAGAAGCACAGGGAAAATATTTAATGCCGAGTTTGGTCAAAATATCTTGTTAAACAAAAATGGTTTCTAATCAAAAGCCTAGTTCTCGACCGATCGTTCCTATGGCTGATATACGATATAGTAGTCCGAAATAAATAATATTTTACAAAAATGAAGGAAGCTTAGGAAAATCTTAAAATGCCGTGTTTAATCAAAATATCTTGAATCACAAAAAGTTTTCCATACAACAACTTAATTTTCGACCGATCGCTCCTATGGCAGCTATATGATATAATGGTTCGACCTTAAAAGGATTTCTCCTATATATGAGGAGTATAGTAACACTAATAAATGCCGAGTTTGGTTAAGATATCTTTATAAACAAAATGTTTTTTCATACAACAACTTTACTTTCGACCGATTTTTCCTATGGCAGATATATTATTATATAGTGGTCCGATCCAGCTGTTTTTGACATATGTACTGCAAAGTTTCATAAAGATAGCTTTGAAACTGAGAGACTAGTTCGCATAGAAACAGACAGACGGACAGACGGGCAGACGAACAGACGGACTTGGCTATATCGACTCGGCTGTTGATGCTGATAAAGATATATATACTTTATGGGGTCGGTGATGTCTCCTTCTATGCGTTACTCATTTCACGACAAAATTATAATATCCTCTGCAATTAATTTAAGACGTGTTTTACACTTTTCCCAAATCATAAATTTTCTGCAGAAAATCGTGTTGGGAGAACGAAAGTTTCAATGACTTGACTCAAAACTATGAAACATTTCCGTAAAATGTTGTGTATAATAAGTTTTGTATACCATTTGTCAACCTTAAATTGATTTTCAAAGATCTTTGTGAAAATTCCGCTTCAAGATCATTGTCAAATACTTTTCCAAAAATTCACGGGGGTCAAAGATTATTCGTGCCTAAGCCAGTTTATCGGATTCAATTCAAATTTTTAGACTCTTCTTTACACACAATAATGAAAAAGATTTTAAACTATAATGGAAGTTCACACTTGGGTAATAAATTGAAGGAAAGACTGATTCAAAATTTCAAATATTTATATTATTTTGATTTATATGCAAATTATAATTTGAAACGTGAGGTTTACATACATGGATAGCATGGGTAGAAAAATCAAAAAGGAACGGATATCTTCGTCACGCTGAAGATTTAATACCCTTTTGGACATTTGCCTTGCCGAAATTTGACCGATTCTTCCTATGCAGCTACATTATATAATTGCTGCGATCTTGATAAGATTTAAGCGTATATATAAGCAGCATACTTGAAAAGTAAATGTCGCGGATCGTCAAAATATCATGATAAACCAAAAAGTTGTACTCACAAAAAGCTTCTTTTCGATGAATCGTTCCTATGGGAGCTGTATAATATTTATTTGTTAATGGTCGACAAAAAAGATAATTATTCAATTAATCCAATTATGAAAAATAAAGGTTAAATCCTAATGAAAATACGCAATTTTCTATGACCCTCTTGACAGTTATTTTGTCAGTGTCTCTATTAGAACCTACATCTATGAAGAAGGATGTTAGTAGAGAAAAAAGGGTTCTTAAGTAAACATTAAAAATAATCTTAATTTACTATATTGTTTGAGAAAATACAATAAATGGAAAAAAGGATAGAAAGAAGTTATTAATAGATATATAGGGTGTTAAGTTGACAGGATCTAGAGATGGGGATGGCAAGTTATGGTCTGATAGCTATAGTGGTCCGATGTGAAAAAGATTCTTTATGTATGACACACGAGCCCAGGGAAGTTACTAGGCCAGAGTTTTATACCCTGAACCCATTGAAAATGGGTAAATGGGTATATTGTATTTGTGCAATATGCAAATGTATGGAACAGGCAGAAGGAAGCATCTCCAAGGATCTCAGAACCTATAAGAGCTAGAGAAATATTAGATGTAGGGCCTCCTAGTGCCTGCGCAGATCGAGTTTGTTTCCGATAATCGATAACTTACTCCGTTTACCAAGCAATCGATAAAAATATATATCGACATGCTGTTTTTTAAGCAAATTGGGTAAATAATAAGAGCTAGAGTCACCAAACATGATATGTTGCCTCTAGAATATTATATATATGTCAAGTATCTTTCATTTTATACCTATCGCCACCTCCCCCTTACCACCCCAGATCTATAGCTATAAATCAAGTTAATAACCCAACTTTTATTGCCAACCAATTTATGCCACAATTTAAATGCAATTGAATTTTTCAGAAACCACAAATACTCTATCGTACAATAAGATATACTGTAGAAAATTTCATTTCGGTTAAGAAAACCCCAAAGTTATATGTATCTGCGCAATTGGATGGCACAGCTAGCGAATACTTCAATAATTTCTGTATATACACATCCAGGCGCGTCTGCTTCGCATTCTATCGCATTCTATCGCATTCTAACAGCATTTTCGTTGGTTTTTTTTCTTTTTCTCGATAGTTTTTAATTAGTTGTGTGGCTGTTGAGTGGAGTCTACAGCAAGTAATGCGGTCAGTTGCGAGTTCGAACCCTGCCAAGGGAACTTTTTTTTATTTTATTTAATTTGGTGTTGGAATAAGAGGGCTCAGGGTATTCCTTAGTGAGGAACTCCCGACTAGAACCTCTTACTTGTTTAACCTGAAATGGCTAGTTCGCATAGAAACACACAGACGGACAGATGGACAGACGGACATGGGCATATCAACTCGGTCATGGGGTCGGAGATGTCTCTTTCTATGCGTTACACATTTCATGTGTATATGATATATGGTATATGTATATATTATTAGGTGATTTAGACCTATTCAAGACAGATATGTCGTTTCTATACCTTAAACAACTTGTAAATGGATACAATCCTTATTGGGATATTCTTTTAATAGGGACATGGAAGCATCTCTGGGCCCACAAAGTATGCTTTATCAGGACGACACGCAGAGCCGATATAGCCATCCATGTCCGTCTGTTTGTCTGGCTGAATAAGAGCGTCGATATTGGACAATATAAAATCAACTTGACTCGACTGTACGCAGACCGAGAGTTCATTTTTGTTCAGTATTTCCTCCCAATCTCATAGCATCGATAAGAATCGATTTAGATTCTTGGCTTATTGTTAAAAGGCCTAAACACATCATGCCATCATACCCCAAATTCAGGAAACACTCATGAGAAGAAGGGATAAACCTAAATACGTCCAGTAATACCTAAGATCGTTAGTAAGTAGTTCTTTTTCCGAATGTTATTAAATCAGTTAGAAAAGGTAAATCCTCGCAAAATGACAGGGTATGCAAAGGTAGCTGAATATAGAGTATCTCCTAGTCGGGTTCATCCACTTATATCAATAACATTTCGGGGATTTCCATGCGGATTTGCCCGTCGATTCGTTTTACCTCCCCAAATATTATACAGCGAGTCCTTTTTAGCAAGGACAAATCAAAGACAATTGAGTTTCTTTTTTTGAAAATAATAAATTAATGTTTTATTCTATAATTTGTTGCTAACTTAGGAATAGTTTAACAATTAATTCTCTTAACTAGTGAGTGTTTGGCATAAAATGAGATATCTCAACCAAAAACCTTGATCAGTCTGAGGAACATAAAGCTAAAACTAAATACTAGAATGCTGGGGAATGCAATTTAATCGACTTCCTCCACGGTGGGTCCTTGGTAGCCACCGGCACCACCAAAGCCGCCCGCCTGCTGACCACAGTTGGCGTTTCCTTGAGGCTGTCCCTGCTGGTGGAGCTTGGTCATGATGGGAGAGCAGTGCTGGGTGAGCTCTTTTAGTTTGTACTCGAACTCCTCCTTGTCGGCTGTGGTGTTGGCGTCGAGCCACTTGACGGTCTCGCTGCACTTGTCCAGCACGGAGGACTTATCGCTGTCACTCAGCTTGTCAGGACTGGCCTGCTCCACGGCCTGCTTGACGCCGAAGACGTAGCTCTCGAGGCTGTTGCGAGCCGTGATGCGCTCTCGGTGCTTCTCATCCTCGTCCGCGTAGCGCTCGGCCTCGTTCACCATGCGGTCGATCTCTGCCTGCGAGAGGCGGCCCTTGTCGTTCTTGATGGTAATGTTCTTGGCCTTACCGGTGCTCATCTCCTTGGCCGTCACGTTCAGGATACCATTGGCGTCCATGTCGAAGGTGACCTCGATTTGGGGCACGCCGCGCGGTGCCGGCGGTATGCCAGACAAATCGAACGTGCCCAGCGAATTGTTGTGCTGCGTGAGGGCGCGCTCGCCCTCGTACACCTGAATGGAGACGCCCGGCTGGTTGTCAGAGTACGTTGAGAAGGTCTTCGTCTGCTTGCACGGGATCCGGGAGTTGCGTTCAATCAGCTTGGTCATGACGCCGCCGGCAGTCTCGATGCCCAACGAAAGGGGCGCAACGTCCACCAGGAGCACGTCCTGGATCTTGCCGCTCTGGTCGCCGCTAAGTATGGCTGCTTGGACTGCGGCGCCATAGGCCACCGCCTCGTCGGGATTGATGGAAAGGTTGAGGCTCTTGCCGCCGAAGAACTGCTGAAGCAGGCTCTGCACCTTGGGAATGCGTGTCGAGCCACCGACGAGCACAATATCGTGGATCTGCTGCTTGTCCATCTTGGCATCGTTGAGCGCCTTCTCCACTGGCGCCAGTGTGTTGCGGAACAGATCGGCGCACAGCTCCTCGAACCGGGCACGGCTCACCTTCGTGTAGAAGTCGTGGCCCTCGAACAGCGCGTCCACCTCAATGGTAGCTTCTGTGCTCGACGAGAGCGTGCGCTTGGCTCGCTCCGCCGCAGTGCGCAGGCGGCGCAGGGCGCGAGGATTGGAGCGCAGATCCTTCTTGTACTTGCGCTTAAACTCCTCCGCCAGATGGGTTACCAGTCTGTTGTCAAAGTCCTCGCCGCCCAAATGTGTGTCTCCAGCCGTTGACCGCACCTCGAACAGTGAGCCCTCGTCGATGGTTAGAATGGAGACATCAAAGGTGCCGCCGCCCAGATCGAAGATCAAAACATTGCGTTCGCCCTTCAGATTCTTGTCCAGGCCATAGGCCAGTGCCGCCGCCGTCGGCTCGTTGATGATCCTCAGCACGTTCAGTCCGGCTATGTGGCCGGCATCTTTGGTAGCCTGGCGCTGCGAGTCGTTGAAATAGGCGGGCACTGTGATGACCGCGTCTGTGATGCTTTGGCCCAGGTACGCCTCCGCCGTTTCCTTCATCTTCACCAGCACCATCGAGCTAATCTCCTCGGGCGCAAAACGCTTCTGCTCCCCCTTAAACTCGACGCCAATCTTGGGCTTGCCTCCGTCGCTGACCACCTTGAAGGGCCAGTGCTTGATGTCCTCCGCTATCTTCGGATCATCGTACCTGCGACCAATCAGACGCTTCGCATCGAATACTGTGTTCTTGGGGTTCATCGCCACCTGGTTCTTGGCCGCGTCGCCAATGAGACGCTCCGAATCTGTGAAAGCCACATAGCTGGGTGTCGTCCTATTGCCCTGGTCATTGGCAATTATCTCCACCTTGCCATGCTGATAGACACCCACGCACGAGTACGTGGTGCCCAAATCAATACCAATGGCTGGCATTCTCTGTTCTGTGTGTTCTCCTTGATTCTTCGCTCGATATAAATTGCGTTTACTTGTTTTTCTTGTGCAAATCTCTTCCTTCTTGTTGTTCAAACGGTTATTTTCACTTGAATTTTACTTATTCTTCAGTTAAAATTCTTTTAAATCGTTTAGTTTGTGTTTTTAGCTTGTTCAGCTAGTCGCTTGTTTTGGTTTGTGATGTTATCACGTCGCTTGCTTGAATTCAATTGTGGCGAAGAGAAAATTTCAGCCGTATTTATACCCCGGCGCTCTCTTTTCGAAATTTCTCGACGCTCTCTTCTCGAAACGCGTCGAACGACGCGTACATTCGATGCGTTTGCTTATGTGTTAGAGGGAGAGGGAACAGCTCGAATATGCTTCGATTTTTCTAGAGCCAACCTTCTTTTGTTAGTGTTTTGTCGATAGAGCGAGAGGGAAAGAGAGTAACGGTTGTGCGTTTTGACCTACAGCAACAATTGGTATTTACCTTTTCCATTATAGAAAATTCACACGAACTTAAAGATTGTTGGCAACTGTTTTGTTATATTTTGTTATATTTAACAAAATGCTAATAATAGATAGATGTATGAATTTTATTTATGTGCGAATGCGAATTCGAATGCGAATGCTGACTTGATTGGCTATTTTTGGAACCAAATTTAGATACATATACATGTCCATAAATATGTTTGAATCGAAAAACTCGTTCTATGCATGTGAATGCTAATCTAGTTGTCATTTAAAGTTTGTTGCTGCTTTAACGACGTGTAAATCAACAAATATATACACTATAGCAAATAAACCGAACTGGGCTCCCTAGTTTTTGCTAGGTAATAAGTGTATTTAGTTTTCTATATAGAAAACGTGTTCTGACTGAATGATCGGGGATTAAAATGCGGCCCGTGAACCTTAAATATTCAATATAGCTAGATGGGGTTTTCGGAATTTCCACCCACAAGTGGGGAAAATAAGCGGAAACGGTTGTGTGAAACTAAATGTTTATCAGCCGATTGACCTCAAATTTATTTTGAAAGATAATTATAACGAGAAAGAAATGCTATCTTCGGCACACCGAAGATATAATACCCTTGCAGACCCAACCTTTTCATAATGCTTATAGTATCTAAGAAGCACAGGGAAAATATTTAATGCCGAGTTTGGTCAAAATATCTTGTTAAACAAAAGAGGTTTCTAATCAAAAGCCTAGTTCTCGACCGATCGTTCCTATGGCTGATATACAATATAGTAGTCCGAAATAAATAATATTTTACAAAAATGAAGGAAGCTTAGGAAAATCTTAAAATGCCGTGTTTAATCAAAATATCTTGAATGACAAAAAAGTTTTCCATACAACAACTTAATTTTCGACAAATCGTTCATATGGCAGCTATATGATATAATGGTTCGACCTTAAAAGGATTTCTCCTATATATGAGGAGTATAGTAACACTAATAAATGCCGAGTTTGGTCAAGATATCTTGATAAACAAAATGTTTTTTCATACAACAACTTTACTTTCGACCGATTTTTCCTATGGCAGCTATATTATTATATAGTGGTCCGATCCAGCTGGTTTTGACATATGTGCTGCGTGCAACAGAAAGAGGAACTTCTGCAAAGTTTCATAAAGATAGCTTTGAAACTGAGAGACTAGTTCGCATAGAAACAGACAGACGGACAGACGGGCAGACGAACAGACGGACTTGGCTATATCGACTCGGCTGTTGATGCTGATAAAGATATATATACTTTATGGGGTCGGTGATGTCTCCTTCTATGCGTTACTCATTTCACGACAAAATTATAATATCCTCTGCAATTAATTTAAGACGTGTTTTACACTTTTCCCAAATCATAAATTTTCTGCAGAAAATCGTGTTGGGAGAACGAAAGTTTCAATGACTTGACTCAAAACTATGAAACATTTCCGTAAAATGTTGTGTATAATAAGTTTTGTATACCATTTGTCAACCTTAAATTGATTTTCAAAGATCTTTGTGAAAATTCCGCTTCAAGATCATTGTCAAATACTTTTCCAAAAATTCACGGGGGTCAAAGATTATTCGTGCCTAAGCCAGTTTATCGGATTCAATTCAAATTTTTAGACTCTTCTTTACACACAATAATGAAAAAGATTTTAAACTATAATGGAAGTTCACACTTGGGTAATAAATTGAAGGAAAGACTGATTCAAAATTTCAAATATTTATATTATTTTGATTTATATGCAAATTATAATTTGAAACGTGAGGTTTACATACATGGATAGCATGGGTAGAAAAATCAAAAAGGAACGGATATCTTCGTCACGCTGAAGATTTAATACCCTTTTGGACATTTGCCTTGCCGAAATTTGACCGATTCTTCCTATGCAGCTACATTATATAATTGCTGCGATCTTGATAAGATTTAAGCGTATATATAAGCAGCATACTTGAAAAGTAAATGTCGCGGATCGTCAAAATATCATGATAAACCAAAAAGTTGTACTCACAAAAAGCTTCTTTTCGATGAATCGTTCCTATGGGAGCTGTATAATATTTATTTGTTAATGGTCGACAAAAAAGATAATTATTCAATTAATCCAATTATGAAAAATAAAGGTTAAATCCTAATGAAAATACGCAATTTTCTATGACCCTCTTGACAGTTATTTTGTCAGTGTCTCTATTAGAACCTACATCTATGAAGAAGGATGTTAGTAGAGAAAAAAGGGTTCTTAAGTAAACATTAAAAATAATCTTAATTTACTATATTGTTTGAGAAAATACAATAAATGGAAAAAAGGATAGAAAGAAGTTATTAATAGATATATAGGGTGTTAAGTTGACAGGATCTAGAGATGGGGATGGCAAGTTATGGTCTGATAGCTATAGTGGTCCGATGTGAAAAAGATTCTTTATGTATGACACACGAGCCCAGGGAAGTTACTAGGCCAGAGTTTTATACCCTGAACCCATTGAAAATGGGTAAATGGGTATATTGTATTTGTGCAATATGCAAATGTATGGAACAGGCAGAAGGAAGCATCTCCAAGGATCTCAGAACCTATAAGAGCTAGAGAAATATTAGATGTAGGGCCTCCTAGTGCCTGCGCAGATCGAGTTTGTTTCCGATAATCGATAACTTACTCCGTTTACCAAGCAATCGATAAAAATATATATCGACATGCTGTTTTTTAAGCAAATTGGGTAAATAATAAGAGCTAGAGTCACCAAACATGATATGTTGCCTCTAGAATATTATATATATGTCAAGTATCTTTCATTTTATACCTATCGCCACCTCCCCCTTACCACCCCAGATCTATAGCTATAAATCAAGTTAATAACCCAACTTTTATTGCCAACCAATTTATGCCACAATTTAAATGCAATTGAATTTTTCAGAAACCACAAATACTCTATCGTACAATAAGATATACTGTAGAAAATTTCATTTCGGTTAAGAAAACCCCAAAGTTATATGTATCTGCGCAATTGGATGGCACAGCTAGCGAATACTTCAATAATTTCTGTATATACACATCCAGGCGCGTCTGCTTCGCATTCTATCGCATTCTATCGCATTCTAACAGCATTTTCGTTGGTTTTTTTTCTTTTTCTCGATAGTTTTTAATTAGTTGTGTGGCTGTTGAGTGGAGTCTACAGCAAGTAATGCGGTCAGTTGCGAGTTCGAACCCTGCCAAGGGAACTTTTTTTTATTTTATTTAATTTGGTGTTGGAATAAGAGGGTTCAGGGTATTCCTTAGTGAGGAACTCCCGACTAGAACCTCTTACTTGTTTAACCTGAAATGGCTAGTTCGCATAGAAACACACAGACGGACAGATGGACAGACGGACATGGGCATATCAACTCGGTCATGGGGTCGGAGATGTCTCTTTCTATGCGTTACACATTTCATGTGTATATGATATATGGTATATGTATATATTATTAGGTGATTTAGACCTATTCAAGACAGATATGTCGTTTCTATACCTTAAACAACTTGTAAATGGATACAATCCTTATTGGGATATTCTTTTAATAGGGACATGGAAGCATCTCTGGGCCCACAAAGTATGCTTTATCAGGACGACACGCAGAGCCGATATATCCATGTCCGCCTGTTTGTCTGGCTGAATAAGAGCGTCGATATTGGACAATATAAAATCAACTTGACTCGACTGTACGCAGACCGAGAGTTCATTTTTGTTCAGTATTTCCTCCCAATCTCATAGCATCGATAAGAATCGATTTAGATTCTTGGCTTATTGTTAAAAGGCCTAAACACATCATACCATCATACCCCAAATTCAGGAAACACTCATGAGAAGAAGGGATAAACCTGAATACGTCCAGTAATACCTAAGATCGTTAGTAAGTAGTTCTTTTTCCGAATGTTATTAAATCAGTTAGAAAAGGTAAATCCTCGCAAAATGACAGGGTATGCAAAGGTAGTTAGGGGCTGAATATAGAGTATCTCCTAGTCGGGGATTTTCATGCGGATTTGCCCGTCGATTCGTTTTACCTCCCCAAATATTATACAGCGAGTCCTTTTCAGCAAGGACAAGTCAAAGACAATTGAGTTTCTTTTTTTGAAAATAATAAATTAATGTTTTATTCTATAATTTGTTGCTAACTTAGGAATAGTTTAACAATTAATTCTCTTAACTAGTGAGTGTTTGGCATAAAATGAGATATCTCAACCAAAAACCTTGATCAGTCGGAGGAACATAAAGCTTCAACTAAATACTAGAATGCTGGGGAATGCAATTTAATCGACTTCCTCCACGGTGGGTCCTTGGTAGCCACCGGCACCACCAAAGCCGCCCGCCTGCTGACCACAGTTGGCGTTTCCTTGAGGCTGTCCCTGCTGGTGGAGCTTGGTCATGATGGGAGAGCAGTGCTGGGTGAGCTCTTTTAGTTTGTACTCGAACTCCTCCTTGTCGGCTGTGGTGTTGGCGTCGAGCCACTTGACGGTCTCGCTGCACTTGTCCAGCACGGAGGACTTATCGCTGTCACTCAGCTTGTCAGGACTGGCCTGCTCCACGGCCTGCTTGACGCCGAAGACGTAGCTCTCGAGGCTGTTGCGAGCCGTGATGCGCTCTCGGTGCTTCTCATCCTCGTCCGCGTAGCGCTCGGCCTCGTTCACCATGCGGTCGATCTCTGCCTGCGAGAGGCGGCCCTTGTCGTTCTTGATGGTAATGTTCTTGGCCTTGCCGGTGCTCATCTCCTTGGCCGTCACGTTCAGGATACCATTGGCGTCCATGTCGAAGGTGACCTCGATTTGGGGCACGCCGCGCGGTGCCGGCGGTATGCCAGACAAATCGAACGTGCCCAGCGAATTGTTGTGCTGCGTGAGGGCGCGCTCGCCCTCGTACACCTGAATGGAGACGCCCGGCTGGTTGTCAGAGTACGTTGAGAAGGTCTTCGTCTGCTTGCACGGGATCCGGGAGTTGCGTTCAATCAGCTTGGTCATGACGCCGCCGGCAGTCTCGATGCCCAACGAAAGGGGCGCAACGTCCACCAGGAGCACGTCCTGGATCTTGCCGCTCTGGTCGCCGCTAAGTATGGCTGCTTGGACTGCGGCGCCATAGGCCACCGCCTCGTCGGGATTGATGGAAAGGTTGAGGCTCTTGCCGCCGAAGAACTGCTGAAGCAGGCTCTGCACCTTGGGAATGCGTGTCGAGCCACCGACGAGCACAATATCGTGGATCTGCTGCTTGTCCATCTTGGCATCGTTGAGCGCCTTCTCCACTGGCGCCAGTGTGTTGCGGAACAGATCGGCGCACAGCTCCTCGAACCGGGCACGGCTCACCTTCGTGTAGAAGTCGTGGCCCTCGAACAGCGCGTCCACCTCAATGGTAGCTTCTGTGCTCGACGAGAGCGTGCGCTTGGCTCGCTCCGCCGCAGTGCGCAGGCGGCGCAGGGCGCGAGGATTGGAGCGCAGATCCTTCTTGTACTTGCGCTTAAACTCCTCCGCCAGATGGGTTACCAGTCTGTTGTCAAAGTCCTCGCCGCCCAAATGTGTGTCTCCAGCCGTTGACCGCACCTCGAACAGTGAGCCCTCGTCGATGGTTAGAATGGAGACATCAAAGGTGCCGCCGCCCAGATCGAAGATCAAAACATTGCGTTCGCCCTTCAGATTCTTGTCCAGGCCATAGGCCAGTGCCGCCGCCGTCGGCTCGTTGATGATCCTCAGCACGTTCAGTCCGGCTATGTGGCCGGCATCTTTGGTAGCCTGGCGCTGCGAGTCGTTGAAATAGGCGGGCACTGTGATGACCGCGTCTGTGATGCTTTGGCCCAGGTACGCCTCCGCCGTTTCCTTCATCTTCACCAGCACCATCGAGCTAATCTCCTCGGGCGCAAAACGCTTCTGCTCCCCCTTAAACTCGACGCCAATCTTGGGCTTGCCTCCGTCGCTGACCACCTTGAAGGGCCAGTGCTTGATGTCCTCCGCTATCTTCGGATCATCGTACCTGCGACCAATCAGACGCTTCGCATCGAATACTGTGTTCTTGGGGTTCATCGCCACCTGGTTCTTGGCCGCGTCGCCAATGAGACGCTCCGAATCTGTGAAAGCCACATAGCTGGGTGTCGTCCTATTGCCCTGGTCATTGGCAATTATCTCCACCTTGCCATGCTGATAGACACCCACGCACGAGTACGTGGTGCCCAAATCAATACCAATGGCTGGCATTCTCTGTTCTGTGTGTTCTCCTTGATTCTTCGCTCGATATAAATTGCGTTTACTTGTTTTTCTTGTGCAAATCTCTTCCTTCTTGTTGTTCAAACGGTTATTTTCACTTGAATTTTACTTATTCTTCAGTTAAAATTCTTTTAAATCGTTTAGTTTGTGTTTTTAGCTTGTTCAGCTAGTCGCTTGTTTTGGTTTGTGATGTTATCACGTCGCTTGCTTGAATTCAATTGTGGCGAAGAGAAAATTTCAGCCGTATTTATACCCCGGCGCTCTCTTTTCGAATTTTCTCGACGCTCTCTTCTCGAAACGCGTCGAACGACGCGTACATTCGATGTATTTGCTTATGTGTTAGAGGGAGAGGGAACAGCTCGAATATGTTTCGATTTTTCTAGAAGGTTGGGTTTGTTATTGTTTAGAAGAGTGAGAGAGAGTTTTACTTGACCTGCGGCAACAATTGGTATTTACCTTTTATCCATTCTAGAAAATTCACACGAACTTAAAGATTGTTGGCAAAAATATATAATTTTGTTATATTTAACTATTTTCAATTAATAAATGTACAATCTGGAAAATATGAATTTTTCGCTTTGTCAAAACAATTTCTTGACATTTTATTTGCCAGTATATAAATGTGCTAACGCTTAATAGTAAATACGCTCCTAGAGTATAGGCATGAAAGTTGTCACTGTATTCCCAACTACATGTACATATGTATATGCATACATATAATTACATACATACATATGTATCTGACCATTTAGTTTTTACTCGATTTATTTTTATGCATGATTGCAAAGTAGAATATGCTTGCTGTGCCAACACTTTTGTGTGTGTCTGTATGTATATGTACATATGCACACATAAACATACAAATACAAATGTATGTAAGTGGTCAATGAACTTAATAAAATGATTAGCAAAAAAAAAAACTTTAATTGGCGCTTAGATTAGTATTCACGTGCATACAACTAGTTTTTGAGTACATTATGACTTACAAACGTGAAATCCAAATATAACCAACAAGGTCAGCAATCGCAAATAATTCATACATGTACAAACATACATACATACATATTAAGAGCAATGTGTTAAATATAAAAAGCAATTCGCTTTTGCCAACAATCTCTAGGTTCGTGTGAATTTTCTAGAATGGATAATAGGTAAACACCAATTGTTGCTGTAGGTCAAAACGCACAACCGTTACTCTCTTTCCCTCTCGCTCTATCAACAAAACACTAACAAAAGAAGGTTGGCTCTAGAAAAATCGAAGCATATTCGAGCTGTTCCCTCTCCCTCTAACACATAAGCAAACGCATCGAATGTACGCGTCGTTCGACGCGTTTCGAGAAGAGAGCGTCGAGAAATTTCGAAAAGAGAGCGCCGGGGTATAAATACGGCTGAAATTTTCTCTTCGCCACAATTGAATTCAAGCAAGCGACGTGATAACATCACAAACCAAAACAAGCGACTAGCTGAACAAGCTAAAAACACAAACTAAACGATTTAAAATAATTTTAACTGAAGAATAAGTAAAATTCAAGTGAAAATAACCGTTTGAACAACAAGAAGGAAGAGATTTGCACAAGAAAAACAAGTAAACGCAATTTATATCGAGCGAAGAATCAAGGAGAACACACAGAACAGAGAATGCCAGCCATTGGTATTGATTTGGGCACCACGTACTCGTGCGTGGGTGTCTATCAGCATGGCAAGGTGGAGATAATTGCCAATGACCAGGGCAATAGGACGACACCCAGCTATGTGGCTTTCACAGATTCGGAGCGTCTCATTGGCGACGCGGCCAAGAACCAGGTGGCGATGAACCCCAAGAACACAGTATTCGATGCGAAGCGTCTGATTGGTCGCAGGTACGATGATCCGAAGATAGCGGAGGACATCAAGCACTGGCCCTTCAAGGTTGTCAGCGACGGAGGCAAGCCCAAGATTGGCGTCGAGTTTAAGGGGGAGCAGAAGCGTTTTGCGCCCGAGGAGATTAGCTCGATGGTGCTGGTGAAGATGAAGGAAACGGCGGAGGCGTACCTGGGCCAAAGCATCACAGACGCGGTCATCACAGTGCCCGCCTATTTCAACGACTCGCAGCGCCAGGCTACCAAAGATGCCGGCCACATAGCCGGACTGAACGTGCTGAGGATCATCAACGAGCCGACGGCGGCGGCACTGGCCTATGGCCTGGACAAGAATCTGAAGGGCGAACGCAATGTTTTGATCTTCGATCTGGGCGGCGGCACCTTTGATGTCTCCATTCTAACCATCGACGAGGGCTCACTGTTCGAGGTGCGGTCAACGGCTGGAGACACACATTTGGGCGGCGAGGACTTTGACAACAGACTGGTAACCCATCTGGCGGAGGAGTTTAAGCGCAAGTACAAGAAGGATCTGCGCTCCAATCCTCGCGCCCTGCGCCGCCTGCGCACTGCGGCGGAGCGAGCCAAGCGCACGCTCTCGTCGAGCACAGAAGCTACCATTGAGGTGGACGCGCTGTTCGAGGGCCACGACTTCTACACGAAGGTGAGCCGTGCCCGGTTCGAGGAGCTGTGCGCCGATCTGTTCCGCAACACACTGGCGCCAGTGGAGAAGGCGCTCAACGATGCCAAGATGGACAAGCAGCAGATCCACGATATTGTGCTCGTCGGTGGCTCGACACGCATTCCCAAGGTGCAGAGCCTGCTTCAGCAGTTCTTCGGCGGCAAGAGCCTCAACCTTTCCATCAATCCCGACGAGGCGGTGGCCTATGGCGCCGCAGTCCAAGCAGCCATACTTAGCGGCGACCAGAGCGGCAAGATCCAGGACGTGCTCCTGGTGGACGTTGCGCCCCTTTCGTTGGGCATCGAGACTGCCGGCGGCGTCATGACCAAGCTGATTGAACGCAACTCCCGGATCCCGTGCAAGCAGACGAAGACCTTCTCAACGTACTCTGACAACCAGCCGGGCGTCTCCATTCAGGTGTACGAGGGCGAGCGCGCCCTCACGCAGCACAACAATTCGCTGGGCACGTTCGATTTGTCTGGCATACCGCCGGCACCGCGCGGCGTGCCCCAAATCGAGGTCACCTTCGACATGGACGCCAATGGTATCCTGAACGTGACGGCCAAGGAGATGAGCACCGGCAAGGCCAAGAACATTACCATCAAGAACGACAAGGGCCGCCTCTCGCAGGCAGAGATCGACCGCATGGTGAACGAGGCCGAGCGCTACGCGGACGAGGATGAGAAGCACCGAGAGCGCATCACGGCTCGCAACAGCCTCGAGAGCTACGTCTTCGGCGTCAAGCAGGCCGTGGAGCAGGCCAGTCCTGACAAGCTGAGTGACAGCGATAAGTCCTCCGTGCTGGACAAGTGCAGCGAGACCGTCAAGTGGCTCGACGCCAACACCACAGCCGACAAGGAGGAGTTCGAGTACAAACTAAAAGAGCTCACCCAGCACTGCTCTCCCATCATGACCAAGCTCCACCAGCAGGGACAGCCTCAAGGAAACGCCAACTGTGGTCAGCAGGCGGGCGGCTTTGGTGGTGCCGGTGGCTACCAAGGACCCACCGTGGAGGAAGTCGATTAAATTGCATTCCCCAGCATTCTAGTATTTAGTTGAAGCTTTATGTTCCTCCGACTGATCAAGGTTTTTGGTTGAGATATCTCATTTTATGCCAAACACTCACTAGTTAAGAGAATTAATTGTTAAACTATTCCTAAGTTAGCAACAAATTATAGAATAAAACATTAATTTATTATTTTCAAAAAAAGAAACTCAATTGTCTTTGACTTGTCCTTGCTGAAAAGGACTCGCTGTATAATATTTGGGGAGGTAAAACGAATCGACGGGCAAATCCGCATGAAAATCCCCGACTAGGAGATACTCTATATTCAGCCCCTAACTACCTTTGCATACCCTGTCATTTTGCGAGGATTTACCTTTTCTAACTGATTTAATAACATTCGGAAAAAGAACTACTTACTAACGATCTTAGGTATTACTGGACGTATTCAGGTTTATCCCTTCTTCTCATGAGTGTTTCCTGAATTTGGGGTATGATGGTATGATGTGTTTAGGCCTTTTAACAATAAGCCAAGAATCTAAATCGATTCTTATCGATGCTATGAGATTGGGAGGAAATACTGAACAAAAATGAACTCTCGGTCTGCGTACAGTCGAGTCAAGTTGATTTTATATTGTCCAATATCGACGCTCTTATTCAGCCAGACAAACAGGCGGACATGGATATATCGGCTCTGCGTGTCGTCCTGATAAAGCATACTTTGTGGGCCCAGAGATGCTTCCATGTCCCTATTAAAAGAATATCCCAATAAGGATTGTATCCATTTACAAGTTGTTTAAGGTATAGAAACGACATATCTGTCTTGAATAGGTCTAAATCACCAAATAATATATACATATACCATATATCATATACACATGAAATGTGTAACGCATAGAAAGAGACATCTCCGACCCCATGACCGAGTTGATATGCCCATGTCCGTCTGTCCATCTGTCCGTCTGTGTGTTTCTATGCGAACTAGTCATTTCAGGTTAAACAAGTAAGAGGTTCTAGTCGGGAGTTCCTCACTAAGGAATACCCTGAACCCTCTTATTCCAACACCAAATTAAATAAAATAAAAAAAAGTTCCCTTGGCAGGGTTCGAACTCGCAACTGACCGCATTACTTGCTGTAGACTCCACTCAACAGCCACACAACTAATTAAAAACTATCGAGAAAAAGAAAAAAAACCAACGAAAATGCTGTTAGAATGCGATAGAATGCGATAGAATGCGAAGCAGACGCGCCTAAATGTGTATATACAGAAGTTATTGAAGTATTCGCTAGCTGTGCCATCCAATTGCGCAGATACATATAACTTTGGGTTTTTCTTAACCGACCTTTATGAAATTTTCTACAGTATATCTTATTGTACGATAGAGTATTTGTGGTTTCTGAAAAATTCAATTGCATTTAAATTGTGGCATAAATTGGTTGGCAATAAAAGTTGGGTTATTAACTTGATTTATAGCTATAGATCTGGGGTGGTAACGGGGAGGTGGCGATAGGTATAAAATGAAAGATACTTGACATATATATAATATTCTAGAGGCAACATATCATGTTTGGTGACTCTAGCTCTTATTATTTACCCAATTTGCTTAAAAAACAGCATGTCGATATATATTTTTATCGGATGGTTGGTAAGCGGAGTAAGTTATCGATTATCGGAAACAAACTCGATCTGCGCAGGCACTAGGAGGCCCTACATCTAATATTTCTCTAGCTCTTATAGGTTCTGAGATCCTTGGAGATGCTTCCTTCTGCCTGTTCCATACATTTGCATATTGCACAAATACAATATACCCATTTACCCATTTTCAATGGGTTCAGGGTATAAAACTCTGGCCTAGTAACTTCCCTGGGCTCGTGTGTCATACATAAAGAATCTTTTTCACATCGGACCACTATAGCTATCAGACCATAACTTGCCATCCCCATCTCTAGATCCTGTCAACTTAACACCCTATATATCTATTAATAACTTCTTTCTATCCTTTTTTCCATTTATTGTATTTTCTCAAACAATATAGTAAATTAAGATTATTTTTAATGTTTACTTAAGAACCCTTTTTTCTCTACTAACATCCTTCTTCATAGATGTAGGTTCTAATAGAGACACTGACAAAATAACTGTCAAGAGGGTCATAGAAAATTGCGTATTTTCATTAGGATTTAACCTTTATTTTTCATAATTGGATTAATTGAATAATTATCTTTTTTGTCGACCATTAACAAATAAATATTATACAGCTCCCATAGGAACGATTCATCGAAAAGAAGCTTTTTGTGAGTACAACTTTTTGGTTTATCATGATATTTTGACGATCCGCGACATTTACT
This sequence comes from Drosophila virilis, assembly GCF_030788295.1. Lineage (NCBI taxonomy): Eukaryota > Metazoa > Arthropoda > Insecta > Diptera > Drosophilidae > Drosophila > Drosophila virilis. Next base: position 32,606,917 of record NC_091544.1, read on the forward strand.
TTTCAAGTATGCTGCTTATATATACGCTTAAATCTTATCAAGATCGCAGCAATTATATAATGTAGCTGCATAGGAAGAATCGGTCAAATTTCGGCAAGGCAAATGTCCAAAAGGGTATTAAATCTTCAGCGTGACGAAGATATCCGTTCCTTTTTGATTTCTCTACCCATGCTATCCATGTATGTAAGCCTCACGTTTCAAATTATAATTTGCATGTAAATCAAAATAATATAAATATTTAAAATTTTTAATCAGTCTTTCGTTCAATTAATTACCCAAGTGTGAACTTCCATTATAGTTTAAAATCTTTTTTATTGTATTTTTATTGTATGTAAGGAAGAGTCTAAAAATTTGAATTGAATCCGATAAACTGGCTTAGGCACGAATAATCTTTGACCCCCGTGAATTTTTGGAAAAGTATTTGACAATGATCTTGAAGCGGAATTTTCACAAAGATCTTTGAAAATCAATTTAAGGTTGACAAATGGTATACAAAACTTATTATACACAACATTTTACGGAAATGTTTCATAGTTTTGAGTCAAGTCATTGAAACTTTCGTTCTCCCAACACGATTTTCTGCAGAAAATTTATGATTTGCGAAAATAAATAAACCTGAATACGTCCAGTAATACCTAAGATCGTTAGTAAGTAGTTCTTTTTCCGAATGTTATTAAATCAGTTAGAAAAGGTAAATCCTCGCAAAATGACAGGGTATGCAAAGGTAGTTAGGGGCTGAATATAGAGTATCTCCTAGTCGGGGATTTTCATGCGGATTTGCCCGTCGATTCGTTTTACCTCCCCAAATATTATACAGCGAGTCCTTTTCAGCAAGGACAAGTCAAAGACAATTGAGTTTCTTTTTTTGAAAATAATAAATTAATGTTTTATTCTATAATTTGTTGCTAACTTAGGAATAGTTTAACAATTAATTCTCTTAACTAGTGAGTGTTTGGCATAAAATGAGATATCTCAACCAAAAACCTTGATCAGTCGGAGGAACATAAAGCTTCAACTAAATACTAGAATGCTGGGGAATGCAATTTAATCGACTTCCTCCACGGTGGGTCCTTGGTAGCCACCGGCACCACCAAAGCCGCCCGCCTGCTGACCACAGTTGGCGTTTCCTTGAGGCTGTCCCTGCTGGTGGAGCTTGGTCATGATGGGAGAGCAGTGCTGGGTGAGCTCTTTTAGTTTGTACTCGAACTCCTCCTTGTCGGCTGTGGTGTTGGCGTCGAGCCACTTGACGGTCTCGCTGCACTTGTCCAGCACGGAGGACTTATCGCTGTCACTCAGCTTGTCAGGACTGGCCTGCTCCACGGCCTGCTTGACGCCGAAGACGTAGCTCTCGAGGCTGTTGCGAGCCGTGATGCGCTCTCGGTGCTTCTCATCCTCGTCCGCGTAGCGCTCGGCCTCGTTCACCATGCGGTCGATCTCTGCCTGCGAGAGGCGGCCCTTGTCGTTCTTGATGGTAATGTTCTTGGCCTTGCCGGTGCTCATCTCCTTGGCCGTCACGTTCAGGATACCATTGGCGTCCATGTCGAAGGTGACCTCGATTTGGGGCACGCCGCGCGGTGCCGGCGGTATGCCAGACAAATCGAACGTGCCCAGCGAATTGTTGTGCTGCGTGAGGGCGCGCTCGCCCTCGTACACCTGAATGGAGACGCCCGGCTGGTTGTCAGAGTACGTTGAGAAGGTCTTCGTCTGCTTGCACGGGATCCGGGAGTTGCGTTCAATCAGCTTGGTCATGACGCCGCCGGCAGTCTCGATGCCCAACGAAAGGGGCGCAACGTCCACCAGGAGCACGTCCTGGATCTTGCCGCTCTGGTCGCCGCTAAGTATGGCTGCTTGGACTGCGGCGCCATAGGCCACCGCCTCGTCGGGATTGATGGAAAGGTTGAGGCTCTTGCCGCCGAAGAACTGCTGAAGCAGGCTCTGCACCTTGGGAATGCGTGTCGAGCCACCGACGAGCACAATATCGTGGATCTGCTGCTTGTCCATCTTGGCATCGTTGAGCGCCTTCTCCACTGGCGCCAGTGTGTTGCGGAACAGATCGGCGCACAGCTCCTCGAACCGGGCACGGCTCACCTTCGTGTAGAAGTCGTGGCCCTCGAACAGCGCGTCCACCTCAATGGTAGCTTCTGTGCTCGACGAGAGCGTGCGCTTGGCTCGCTCCGCCGCAGTGCGCAGGCGGCGCAGGGCGCGAGGATTGGAGCGCAGATCCTTCTTGTACTTGCGCTTAAACTCCTCCGCCAGATGGGTTACCAGTCTGTTGTCAAAGTCCTCGCCGCCCAAATGTGTGTCTCCAGCCGTTGACCGCACCTCGAACAGTGAGCCCTCGTCGATGGTTAGAATGGAGACATCAAAGGTGCCGCCGCCCAGATCGAAGATCAAAACATTGCGTTCGCCCTTCAGATTCTTGTCCAGGCCATAGGCCAGTGCCGCCGCCGTCGGCTCGTTGATGATCCTCAGCACGTTCAGTCCGGCTATGTGGCCGGCATCTTTGGTAGCCTGGCGCTGCGAGTCGTTGAAATAGGCGGGCACTGTGATGACCGCGTCTGTGATGCTTTGGCCCAGGTACGCCTCCGCCGTTTCCTTCATCTTCACCAGCACCATCGAGCTAATCTCCTCGGGCGCAAAACGCTTCTGCTCCCCCTTAAACTCGACGCCAATCTTGGGCTTGCCTCCGTCGCTGACCACCTTGAAGGGCCAGTGCTTGATGTCCTCCGCTATCTTCGGATCATCGTACCTGCGACCAATCAGACGCTTCGCATCGAATACTGTGTTCTTGGGGTTCATCGCCACCTGGTTCTTGGCCGCGTCGCCAATGAGACGCTCCGAATCTGTGAAAGCCACATAGCTGGGTGTCGTCCTATTGCCCTGGTCATTGGCAATTATCTCCACCTTGCCATGCTGATAGACACCCACGCACGAGTACGTGGTGCCCAAATCAATACCAATGGCTGGCATTCTCTGTTCTGTGTGTTCTCCTTGATTCTTCGCTCGATATAAATTGCGTTTACTTGTTTTTCTTGTGCAAATCTCTTCCTTCTTGTTGTTCAAACGGTTATTTTCACTTGAATTTTACTTATTCTTCAGTTAAAATTATTTTAAATCGTTTAGTTTGTGTTTTTAGCTTGTTCAGCTAGTCGCTTGTTTTGGTTTGTGATGTTATCACGTCGCTTGCTTGAATTCAATTGTGGCGAAGAGAAAATTTCAGCCGTATTTATACCCCGGCGCTCTCTTTTCGAATTTTCTCGACGCTCTCTTCTCGAAACGCGTCGAACGACGCGTACATTCGATGTATTTGCTTATGTGTTAGAGGGAGAGGGAACAGCTCGAATATGTTTCGATTTTTCTAGAAGGTTGGGTTTGTTATTGTTTAGAAGAGTGAGAGAGAGTTTTACTTGACCTGCGGCAACAATTGGTATTTACCTTTTATCCATTCTAGAAAATTCACACGAACTTAAAGATTGTTGGCAAAAATATATAATTTTGTTATATTTAACTATTTTCAATTAATAAATGTACAATCTGGAAAATATGAATTTTTCGCTTTGTCAAAACAATTTCTTGACATTTTATTTGCCAGTATATAAATGTGCTAACGCTTAATAGTAAATACGCTCCTAGAGTATAGGCATGAAAGTTGTCACTGTATTCCCAACTACATGTACATATGTATATGCATACATATAATTACATACATACATATGTATCTGACCATTTAGTTTTTACTCGATTTATTTTTATGCATGATTGCAAAGTAGAATATGCTTGCTGTGCCAACACTTTTGTGTGTGTCTGTATGTATATGTACATATGCACACATAAACATACAAATACAAATGTATGTAAGTGGTCAATGAACTTAATAAAATGATTAGCAAAAAAAAAAACTTTAATTGGCGCTTAGATTAGTATTCACGTGCATACAACTAGTTTTTGAGTACATTATGACTTACAAACGTGAAATCCAAATATAACCAACAAGGTCAGCAATCGCAAATAATTCATACATGTACAAACATACATACATACATATTAAGAGCAATGTGTTAAATATAAAAAGCAATTCGCTTTTGCCAACAATCTCTAGGTTCGTGTGAATTTTCTAGAATGGATAATAGGTAAACACCAATTGTTGCTGTAGGTCAAAACGCACAACCGTTACTCTCTTTCCCTCTCGCTCTATCAACAAAACACTAACAAAAGAAGGTTGGCTCTAGAAAAATCGAAGCATATTCGAGCTGTTCCCTCTCCCTCTAACACATAAGCAAACGCATCGAATGTACGCGTCGTTCGACGCGTTTCGAGAAGAGAGCGTCGAGAAATTTCGAAAAGAGAGCGCCGGGGTATAAATACGGCTGAAATTTTCTCTTCGCCACAATTGAATTCAAGCAAGCGACGTGATAACATCACAAACCAAAACAAGCGACTAGCTGAACAAGCTAAAAACACAAACTAAACGATTTAAAATAATTTTAACTGAAGAATAAGTAAAATTCAAGTGAAAATAACCGTTTGAACAACAAGAAGGAAGAGATTTGCACAAGAAAAACAAGTAAACGCAATTTATATCGAGCGAAGAATCAAGGAGAACACACAGAACAGAGAATGCCAGCCATTGGTATTGATTTGGGCACCACGTACTCGTGCGTGGGTGTCTATCAGCATGGCAAGGTGGAGATAATTGCCAATGACCAGGGCAATAGGACGACACCCAGCTATGTGGCTTTCACAGATTCGGAGCGTCTCATTGGCGACGCGGCCAAGAACCAGGTGGCGATGAACCCCAAGAACACAGTATTCGATGCGAAGCGTCTGATTGGTCGCAGGTACGATGATCCGAAGATAGCGGAGGACATCAAGCACTGGCCCTTCAAGGTTGTCAGCGACGGAGGCAAGCCCAAGATTGGCGTCGAGTTTAAGGGGGAGCAGAAGCGTTTTGCGCCCGAGGAGATTAGCTCGATGGTGCTGGTGAAGATGAAGGAAACGGCGGAGGCGTACCTGGGCCAAAGCATCACAGACGCGGTCATCACAGTGCCCGCCTATTTCAACGACTCGCAGCGCCAGGCTACCAAAGATGCCGGCCACATAGCCGGACTGAACGTGCTGAGGATCATCAACGAGCCGACGGCGGCGGCACTGGCCTATGGCCTGGACAAGAATCTGAAGGGCGAACGCAATGTTTTGATCTTCGATCTGGGCGGCGGCACCTTTGATGTCTCCATTCTAACCATCGACGAGGGCTCACTGTTCGAGGTGCGGTCAACGGCTGGAGACACACATTTGGGCGGCGAGGACTTTGACAACAGACTGGTAACCCATCTGGCGGAGGAGTTTAAGCGCAAGTACAAGAAGGATCTGCGCTCCAATCCTCGCGCCCTGCGCCGCCTGCGCACTGCGGCGGAGCGAGCCAAGCGCACGCTCTCGTCGAGCACAGAAGCTACCATTGAGGTGGACGCGCTGTTCGAGGGCCACGACTTCTACACGAAGGTGAGCCGTGCCCGGTTCGAGGAGCTGTGCGCCGATCTGTTCCGCAACACACTGGCGCCAGTGGAGAAGGCGCTCAACGATGCCAAGATGGACAAGCAGCAGATCCACGATATTGTGCTCGTCGGTGGCTCGACACGCATTCCCAAGGTGCAGAGCCTGCTTCAGCAGTTCTTCGGCGGCAAGAGCCTCAACCTTTCCATCAATCCCGACGAGGCGGTGGCCTATGGCGCCGCAGTCCAAGCAGCCATACTTAGCGGCGACCAGAGCGGCAAGATCCAGGACGTGCTCCTGGTGGACGTTGCGCCCCTTTCGTTGGGCATCGAGACTGCCGGCGGCGTCATGACCAAGCTGATTGAACGCAACTCCCGGATCCCGTGCAAGCAGACGAAGACCTTCTCAACGTACTCTGACAACCAGCCGGGCGTCTCCATTCAGGTGTACGAGGGCGAGCGCGCCCTCACGCAGCACAACAATTCGCTGGGCACGTTCGATTTGTCTGGCATACCGCCGGCACCGCGCGGCGTGCCCCAAATCGAGGTCACCTTCGACATGGACGCCAATGGTATCCTGAACGTGACGGCCAAGGAGATGAGCACCGGCAAGGCCAAGAACATTACCATCAAGAACGACAAGGGCCGCCTCTCGCAGGCAGAGATCGACCGCATGGTGAACGAGGCCGAGCGCTACGCGGACGAGGATGAGAAGCACCGAGAGCGCATCACGGCTCGCAACAGCCTCGAGAGCTACGTCTTCGGCGTCAAGCAGGCCGTGGAGCAGGCCAGTCCTGACAAGCTGAGTGACAGCGATAAGTCCTCCGTGCTGGACAAGTGCAGCGAGACCGTCAAGTGGCTCGACGCCAACACCACAGCCGACAAGGAGGAGTTCGAGTACAAACTAAAAGAGCTCACCCAGCACTGCTCTCCCATCATGACCAAGCTCCACCAGCAGGGACAGCCTCAAGGAAACGCCAACTGTGGTCAGCAGGCGGGCGGCTTTGGTGGTGCCGGTGGCTACCAAGGACCCACCGTGGAGGAAGTCGATTAAATTGCATTCCCCAGCATTCTAGTATTTAGTTGAAGCTTTATGTTCCTCCGACTGATCAAGGTTTTTGGTTGAGATATCTCATTTTATGCCAAACACTCACTAGTTAAGAGAATTAATTGTTAAACTATTCCTAAGTTAGCAACAAATTATAGAATAAAACATTAATTTATTATTTTCAAAAAAAGAAACTCAATTGTCTTTGATTTGTCCTTGCTGAAAACGACTCGCTGTATAATATTTGGGGAGGTAAAACGAATCGACGGGCAAATCCGCATGAAAATCCCCGACTAGGAGATACTCTATATTCAGCCCCTAACTACCTTTGCATACCCTGTCATTTTGCGAGGATTTACCTTTTCTAACTGATTTAATAACATTCGGAAAAAGAACTACTTACTAACGATCTTAGGTATTACTGGACGTATTCAGGTTTATCCCTTCTTCTCATGAGTGTTTCCTGAATTTGGGGTATGATGGTATGATGTGTTTAGGCCTTTTAACAATAAGCCAAGAATCTAAATCGATTCTTATCGATGCTATGAGATTGGGAGGAAATACTGAACAAAAATGAACTCTCGGTCTGCGTACAGTCGAGTCAAGTTGATTTTATATTGTCCAATATCGACGCTCTTATTCAGCCAGACAAACAGGCGGACATGGATATATCGGCTCTGCGTGTCGTCCTGATAAAGCATACTTTGTGGGCCCAGAGATGCTTCCATGTCCCTATTAAAAGAATATCCCAATAAGGATTGTATCCATTTACAAGTTGTTTAAGGTATAGAAACGACATATCTGTCTTGAATAGGTCTAAATCACCAAATAATATATACATATACCATATATCATATACACATGAAATGTGTAACGCATAGAAAGAGACATCTCCGACCCCATGACCGAGTTGATATGCCCATGTCCGTCTGTCCATCTGTCCGTCTGTGTGTTTCTATGCGAACTAGTCATTTCAGGTTAAACAAGTAAGAGGTTCTAGTCGGGAGTTCCTCACTAAGGAATACCCTGAACCCTCTTATTCCAACACCAAATTAAATAAAATAAAAAAAAGTTCCCTTGGCAGGGTTCGAACTCGCAACTGACCGCATTACTTGCTGTAGACTCCACTCAACAGCCACACAACTAATTAAAAACTATCGAGAAAAAGAAAAAAAAACCAACGAAAATGCTGTTAGAATGCGATAGAATGCGATAGAATGCGAAGCAGACGCGCCTAAATGTGTATATACAGAAGTTATTGAAGTATTCGCTAGCTGTGCCATCCAATTGCGCAGATACATATAACTTTGGGTTTTTCTTAACCGACCTTTATGAAATTTTCTACAGTATATCTTATTGTACGATAGAGTATTTGTGGTTTCTGAAAAATTCAATTGCATTTAAATTGTGGCATAAATTGGTTGGCAATAAAAGTTGGGTTATTAACTTGATTTATAGCTATAGATCTGGGGTGGTAACGGGGAGGTGGCGATAGGTATAAAATGAAAGATACTTGACATATATATAATATTCTAGAGGCAACATATCATGTTTGGTGACTCTAGCTCTTATTATTTACCCAATTTGCTTAAAAAACAGCATGTCGATATATATTTTTATCGGATGGTTGGTAAGCGGAGTAAGTTATCGATTATCGGAAACAAACTCGATCTGCGCAGGCACTAGGAGGCCCTACATCTAATATTTCTCTAGCTCTTATAGGTTCTGAGATCCTTGGAGATGCTTCCTTCTGCCTGTTCCATACATTTGCATATTGCACAAATACAATATACCCATTTACCCATTTTCAATGGGTTCAGGGTATAAAACTCTGGCCTAGTAACTTCCCTGGGCTCGTGTGTCATACATAAAGAATCTTTTTCACATCGGACCACTATAGCTATCAGACCATAACTTGCCATCCCCATCTCTAGATCCTGTCAACTTAACACCCTATATATCTATTAATAACTTCTTTCTATCCTTTTTTCCATTTATTGTATTTTCTCAAACAATATAGTAAATTAAGATTATTTTTAATGTTTACTTAAGAACCCTTTTTTCTCTACTAACATCCTTCTTCATAGATGTAGGTTCTAATAGAGACACTGACAAAATAACTGTCAAGAGGGTCATAGAAAATTGCGTATTTTCATTAGGATTTAACCTTTATTTTTCATAATTGGATTAATTGAATAATTATCTTTTTTGTCGACCATTAACAAATAAATATTATACAGCTCCCATAGGAACGATTCATCGAAAAGAAGCTTTTTGTGAGTACAACTTTTTGGTTTATCATGATATTTTGACGATCCGCGACATTTACTTTTCAAGTATGCTGCTTATATATACGCTTAAATCTTATCAAGATCGCAGCAATTATATAATGTAGCTGCATAGGAAGAATCGGTCAAATTTCGGCAAGGCAAATGTCCAAAAGGGTATTAAATCTTCAGCGTGACGAAGATATCCGTTCCTTTTTGATTTCTCTACCCATGCTATCCATGTATGTAAGCCTCACGTTTCAAATTATAATTTGCATGTAAATCAAAATAATATAAATATTTAAAATTTTTAATCAGTCTTTCGTTCAATTAATTACCCAAGTGTGAACTTCCATTATAGTTTAAAATCTTTTTTATTGTATTTTTATTGTATGTAAGGAAGAGTCTAAAAATTTGAATTGAATCCGATAAACTGGCTTAGGCACGAATAATCTTTGACCCCCGTGAATTTTTGGAAAAGTATTTGACAATGATCTTGAAGCGGAATTTTCACAAAGATCTTTGAAAATCAATTTAAGGTTGACAAATGGTATACAAAACTTATTATACACAACATTTTACGGAAATGTTTCATAGTTTTGAGTCAAGTCATTGAAACTTTCGTTCTCCCAACACGATTTTCTGCAGAAAATTTATGATTTGCGAAAAGTGTAAAACACGTCTTAAATTAATTGTTATACCCTTGCAGAGGATATTATAATTTTGTCGTGAAATGAGTAACGCATAGAAGGAGACATCACCGACCCCATAAAGTATATATATCTTTATCAGCATCAACAGCCGAGTCGATATAGCCAAGTCCGTCTGTTCGTCTGCCCGTCTGTCCGTCTGTCTGTTTCTATGCGAACTAGTCTCTCAGTTTCAAAGCTATCTTTATGAAACTTTGCAGAAGTTCCTCTTTCTGTTGCACGCAGCACATATGTCAAAACCAGCTGGATCGGACCACTATATAATAATATAGCTGCCATAGGAAAAATCGGTCGAAAGTAAAGTTGTTGTATGAAAAAACATTTTGTTTATCAAGATATCTTGACCAAACTCGGCATTTATTAGTGTTACTATACTCCTCATATATAGGAGAAATCCTTTTAAGGTCGAACCATTATATCATATAGCTGCCATATGAACGATTTGTCGAAAATTAAGTTGTTGTATGGAAAACTTTTTTGTCATTCAAGATATTTTGATTAAACACGGCATTTTAAGATTTTCCTAAGCTTCCTTCATTTTTGTAAAATATTATTTATTTCGGACTACTATATTGTATATCAGCCATAGGAACGATCGGTCGAGAACTAGGCTTTTGATTAGAAACCTCTTTTGTTTAACAAGATATTTTGACCAAACTCGGCATTAAATATTTTCCCTGTGCTTCTTAGATACTATAAGCATTATGAAAAGGTTGGGTCTGCAAGGGTATTATATCTTCGGTGTGCCGAAGATAGCATTTCTTTCTCGTTATAATTATCTTTCAAAATAAATTTGAGGTCAATCGGCTGATAAACATTTAGTTTCACACAACCGTTTCCGCTTATTTTCCCCACTTGTGGGTGGAAATTCCGAAAACCCCATCTAGCTATATTGAATATTTAAGGTTCACGGGCCGCATTTTAATCCCCGATCATTCAGTCAGAACACGTTTTCTATATAGAAAACTAAATACACTTATTACCTAGCAAAAACTAGGGAGCCCAGTTCGGTTTATTTGCTATAGTGTATATATTTGTTGATTTACACGTCGTTAAAGCAGCAACAAACTTTAAATGACAACTAGATTAGCATTCACATGCATAGAACGAGTTTTTCGATTCAAACATATTTATGGACATGTATATGTATCTAAATTTGGTTCCAAAAATAGCCAATCAAGTCAGCATTCGCATTCGAATTCGCATTCGCACATAAATAAAATTCATACATCTATCTATTATTAGCATTTTGTTAAATATAACAAAATATAACAAAACAGTTGCCAACAATCTTTAAGTTCGTGTGAATTTTCTATAATGGAAAAGGTAAATACCAATTGTTGCTGTAGGTCAAAACGCACAACCGTTACTCTCTTTCCCTCTCGCTCTATCGACAAAACACTAACAAAAGAAGGTTGGCTCTAGAAAAATCGAAGCATATTCGAGCTGTTCCCTCTCCCTCTAACACATAAGCAAACGCATCGAATGTACGCGTCGTTCGACGCGTTTCGAGAAGAGAGCGTCGAGAAATTTCGAAAAGAGAGCGCCGGGGTATAAATACGGCTGAAATTTTCTCTTCGCCACAATTGAATTCAAGCAAGCGACGTGATAACATCACAAACCAAAACAAGCGACTAGCTGAACAAGCTAAAAACACAAACTAAACGATTTAAAAGAATTTTAACTGAAGAATAAGTAAAATTCAAGTGAAAATAACCGTTTGAACAACAAGAAGGAAGAGATTTGCACAAGAAAAACAAGTAAACGCAATTTATATCGAGCGAAGAATCAAGGAGAACACACAGAACAGAGAATGCCAGCCATTGGTATTGATTTGGGCACCACGTACTCGTGCGTGGGTGTCTATCAGCATGGCAAGGTGGAGATAATTGCCAATGACCAGGGCAATAGGACGACACCCAGCTATGTGGCTTTCACAGATTCGGAGCGTCTCATTGGCGACGCGGCCAAGAACCAGGTGGCGATGAACCCCAAGAACACAGTATTCGATGCGAAGCGTCTGATTGGTCGCAGGTACGATGATCCGAAGATAGCGGAGGACATCAAGCACTGGCCCTTCAAGGTGGTCAGCGACGGAGGCAAGCCCAAGATTGGCGTCGAGTTTAAGGGGGAGCAGAAGCGTTTTGCGCCCGAGGAGATTAGCTCGATGGTGCTGGTGAAGATGAAGGAAACGGCGGAGGCGTACCTGGGCCAAAGCATCACAGACGCGGTCATCACAGTGCCCGCCTATTTCAACGACTCGCAGCGCCAGGCTACCAAAGATGCCGGCCACATAGCCGGACTGAACGTGCTGAGGATCATCAACGAGCCGACGGCGGCGGCACTGGCCTATGGCCTGGACAAGAATCTGAAGGGCGAACGCAATGTTTTGATCTTCGATCTGGGCGGCGGCACCTTTGATGTCTCCATTCTAACCATCGACGAGGGCTCACTGTTCGAGGTGCGGTCAACGGCTGGAGACACACATTTGGGCGGCGAGGACTTTGACAATAGACTGGTAACCCATCTGGCGGAGGAGTTTAAGCGCAAGTACAAGAAGGATCTGCGCTCCAATCCTCGCGCCCTGCGCCGCCTGCGCACTGCGGCGGAGCGAGCCAAGCGCACGCTCTCGTCGAGCACAGAAGCTACCATTGAGGTGGACGCGCTGTTCGAGGGCCACGACTTCTACACGAAGGTGAGCCGTGCCCGGTTCGAGGAGCTGTGCGCCGATCTGTTCCGCAACACACTGGCGCCAGTGGAGAAGGCGCTCAACGATGCCAAGATGGACAAGCAGCAGATCCACGATATTGTGCTCGTCGGTGGCTCGACACGCATTCCCAAGGTGCAGAGCCTGCTTCAGCAGTTCTTCGGCGGCAAGAGCCTCAACCTTTCCATCAATCCCGACGAGGCGGTGGCCTATGGCGCTGCAGTCCAAGCAGCCATACTTAGCGGCGACCAGAGCGGCAAGATCCAGGACGTGCTCCTGGTGGACGTTGCGCCCCTTTCGTTGGGCATCGAGACTGCCGGCGGCGTCATGACCAAGCTGATTGAACGCAACTCCCGGATCCCGTGCAAGCAGACGAAGACCTTCTCAACGTACTCTGACAACCAGCCGGGCGTCTCCATTCAGGTGTACGAGGGCGAGCGCGCCCTCACGCAGCACAACAATTCGCTGGGCACGTTCGATTTGTCTGGCATACCGCCGGCACCGCGCGGCGTGCCCCAAATCGAGGTCACCTTCGACATGGACGCCAATGGTATCCTGAACGTGACGGCCAAGGAGATGAGCACCGGCAAGGCCAAGAACATTACCATCAAGAACGACAAGGGCCGCCTCTCGCAGGCAGAGATCGACCGCATGGTGAACGAGGCCGAGCGCTACGCGGACGAGGATGAGAAGCACCGAGAGCGCATCACGGCTCGCAACAGCCTCGAGAGCTACGTCTTCGGCGTCAAGCAGGCCGTGGAGCAGGCCAGTCCTGACAAGCTGAGTGACAGCGATAAGTCCTCCGTGCTGGACAAGTGCAGCGAGACCGTCAAGTGGCTCGACGCCAACACCACAGCCGACAAGGAGGAGTTCGAGTACAAACTAAAAGAGCTCACCCAGCACTGCTCTCCCATCATGACCAAGCTCCACCAGCAGGGACAGCCTCAAGGAAACGCCAACTGTGGTCAGCAGGCGGGCGGCTTTGGTGGTGCCGGTGGCTACCAAGGACCCACCGTGGAGGAAGTCGATTAAATTGCATTCCCCAGCATTCTAGTATTTAGTTGAAGCTTTATGTTCCTCCGACTGATCAAGGTTTTTGGTTGAGATATCTCATTTTATGCCAAACACTCACTAGTTAAGAGAATTAATTGTTAAACTATTCCTAAGTTAGCAACAAATTATAGAATAAAACATTAATTTATTATTTTCAAAAAAAGAAACTCAATTGTCTTTGATTTGTCCTTGCTGAAAACGACTCGCTGTATAATATTTGGGGAGGTAAAACGAATCGACGGGCAAATCCGCATGAAAATCCCCGACTAGGAGATACTCTATATTCAGCCCCTAACTACCTTTGCATACCCTGTCATTTTGCGAGGATTTACCTTTTCTAACTGATTTAATAACATTCGGAAAAAGAACTACTTACTAACGATCTTAGGTATTACTGGACGTATTCAGGTTTATCCCTTCTTCTCATGAGTGTTTCCTGAATTTGGGGTATGATGGTATGATGTGTTTAGGCCTTTTAACAATAAGCCAAGAATCTAAATCGATTCTTATCGATGCTATGAGATTGGGAGGAAATACTGAACAAAAATGAACTCTCGGTCTGCGTACAGTCGAGTCAAGTTGATTTTATATTGTCCAATATCGACGCTCTTATTCAGCCAGACAAACAGGCGGACATGGATATATCGGCTCTGCGTGTCGTCCTGATAAAGCATACTTTGTGGGCCCAGAGATGCTTCCATGTCCCTATTAAAAGAATATCCCAATAAGGATTGTATCCATTTACAAGTTGTTTAAGGTATAGAAACGACATATCTGTCTTGAATAGGTCTAAATCACCAAATAATATATACATATACCATATATCATATACACATGAAATGTGTAACGCATAGAAAGAGACATCTCCGACCCCATGACCGAGTTGATATGCCCATGTCCGTCTGTCCATCTGTCCGTCTGTGTGTTTCTATGCGAACTAGTCATTTCAGGTTAAACAAGTAAGAGGTTCTAGTCGGGAGTTCCTCACTAAGGAATACCCTGAACCCTCTTATTCCAACACCAAATTAAATAAAATAAAAAAAAGTTCCCTTGGCAGGGTTCGAACTCGCAACTGACCGCATTACTTGCTGTGGACTCCACTCAACAGCCACACCAATAATTAAAAACTATCGAGAAAAAGAAAAAAAACCAACGAAAATGCTGTTAGAATGCGATAGAATGCGAAGCAGACGCGCCTGGATGTGTATATACAGAAATTATTGAAGTATTCGCTAGCTGTGCCATCCAATTGCGCATATACATATAACTTTGGGTTTTTCTTAACCTACCTTTATGAAATTTTCTACAGTATATCTTATTGTACGATAGAGTATTTGTGGTTTCTGAAAAATTCAATTGCATTTAAATTGTGGCACAAATTGGTTGGCAATAAAAGTTGGGTTATTAACTTGATTTATAGCTATAGATCTGGGGTGGTAACGGGGAGGTGGCGATAGGTATAAAATGAAAGATACTTGACATATATATAATATTCTAGAGGCAACATATCATGTTTGGTGACTCTAGCTCTTATTATTTACCCAATTTGCTTAAAAAACAGCATGTCGATATATATTTTTATCGGATGGTTGGTAAGCGGAGTAAGTTATCGATTATCGGAAACAAACTCGATCTGCGCAGGCACTAGGAGGCCCTACATCTAATATTTCTCTAGCTCTTATAGGTTCTGAGATCCTTGGAGATGCTTCCTTCTGCCTGTTCCATACATTTGCATATTGCACAAATACAATATACCCATTTACCCATTTTCAATGGGTTCAGGGTATAAAACTCTGGCCTAGTAACTTCCCTGGGCTCGTGTGTCATACATAAAGAATCTTTTTCACATCGGACCACTATAGCTATCAGACCATAACTTGCCATCCCCATCTCTAGATCCTGTCAACTTAACACCCTATATATCTATTAATAACTTCTTTCTATCCTTTTTTCCATTTATTGTATTTTCTCAAACAATATAGTAAATTAAGATTATTTTTAATGTTTACTTAAGAACCCTTTTTTCTCTACTAACATCCTTCTTCATAGATGTAGGTTCTAATAGAGACACTGACAAAATAACTGTCAAGAGGGTCATAGAAAATTGCGTATTTTCATTAGGATTTAACCTTTATTTTTCATAATTGGATTAATTGAATAATTATCTTTTTTGTCGACCATTAACAAATAAATATTATACAGCTCCCATAGGAACGATTCATCGAAAAGAAGCTTTTTGTGAGTACAACTTTTTGGTTTATCATGATATTTTGACGATCCGCGACATTTACTTTTCAAGTATGCTGCTTATATATACGCTTAAATCTTATCAAGATCGCAGCAATTATATAATGTAGCTGCATAGGAAGAATCGGTCAAATTTCGGCAAGGCAAATGTCCAAAAGGGTATTAAATCTTCAGCGTGACGAAGATATCCGTTCCTTTTTGATTTCTCTACCCATGCTATCCATGTATGTAAGCCTCACGTTTCAAATTATAATTTGCATGTAAATCAAAATAATATAAATATTTAAAATTTTTAATCAGTCTTTCGTTCAATTAATTACCCAAGTGTGAACTTCCATTATAGTTTAAAATCTTTTTTATTGTATTTTTATTGTATGTAAGGAAGAGTCTAAAAATTTGAATTGAATCCGATAAACTGGCTTAGGCACGAATAATCTTTGACCCCCGTGAATTTTTGGAAAAGTATTTGACAATGATCTTGAAGCGGAATTTTCACAAAGATCTTTGAAAATCAATTTAAGGTTGACAAATGGTATACAAAACTTATTATACACAACATTTTACGGAAATGTTTCATAGTTTTGAGTCAAGTCATTGAAACTTTCGTTCTCCCAACACGATTTTCTGCAGAAAATTTATGATTTGGGAAAAGTGTAAAACACGTCTTAAATTAATTGTTATACCCTTGCAGAGGATATTATAATTTTGTCGTGAAATGAGTAACGCATAGAAGGAGACATCACCGACCCCATAAAGTATATATATCTTTATCAGCATCAACAGCCGAGTCGATATAGCCAAGTCCGTCTGTTCGTCTGCCCGTCTGTCCGTCTGTCTGTTTCTATGCGAACTAGTCTCTCAGTTTCAAAGCTATCTTTATGAAACTTTGCAGAAGTTCCTCTTTCTGTTGCACGCAGCACATATGTCAAAACCAGCTGGATCGGACCACTATATAATAATATAGCTGCCATAGGAAAAATCGGTCGAAAGTAAAGTTGTTGTATGAAAAAACATTTTGTTTATCAAGATATCTTGACCAAACTCGGCATTTATTAGTGTTACTATACTCCTCATATATAGGAGAAATCCTTTTAAGGTCGAACCATTATATCATATAGCTGCCATATGAACGATTTGTCGAAAATTAAGTTGTTGTATGGAAAACTTTTTTGTCATTCAAGATATTTTGATTAAACACGGCATTTTAAGATTTTCCTAAGCTTCCTTCATTTTTGTTAAATATTATTTATTTCGGACTACTATATTGTATATCAGCCATAGGAACGATCGGTCGAGAACTAGGCTTTTGATTAGAAACCTTTTTTGTTTAACAAGATATTTTGACCAAACTCGGCATTAAATATTTTCCCTGTGCTTCTTAGATACGGGCAAAGCACTATGAGCATTATGAAAAGGTTGGGTCTGCAAGGGTATTATATCTTCGGTGTGCCGAAGATAGCATTTCTTTCTCGTTATAATTATCTTTCAAAATAAATTTGAGGTCAATCGGCTGATAAACATTTAGTTTCACACAACCGTTTCCGCTTATTATCCCCACTTGTGGGTGGAAATTCCGAAAACCCCATCTAGCTATATTGAATATTTAAGGTTCACGGGCCGCATTTTAATCCCCGATCATTCAGTCAGAACACGTTTTCTATATAGAAAACTAAATACACATATTACCTAGCAAAAACTAGGGAGCCCAGTTCGGTTTATTTGCTATAGTGTATATATTTGTTGATTTACACGTCGTTAAAGCAGCAACAAACTTTAAATGACAACTAGATTAGCATTCACGTGCATAGAACGAGTTTTTCGATTCAAACATATTTATGGACATATGTACATATATGTATGTATCTAAATTTGGTTCCAAAAATAGCCAATCAAGTCTGCATTCGCATTCGAATTCGCATTCGCACATAAATAAAATTCATACATCTATCTATTATTAGCATTTTGTTAAATATAACAAAATATAACAAAACAGTTGCCAACAATCTTTAAGTTCGTGTGAATTTTCTATAATGGAAAAGGTAAATACCAATTGTTGCTGTAGGTCAAAACGCACAACCGTTACTCTCTTTCCCTCTCGCTCTATCGGCAACACAGTAACAAAAGAAGGTTGGCTCTAGAAAAATCGAAGCATATTCGAGCTGTTCCCTCTCCCTCTAACACATAAGCAAACGCATCGAATGTACGCGTCGTTCGACGCGTTTCGAGAAGAGAGCGTCGAGAAATTTCGAAAAGAGAGCGCCGGGGTATAAATACGGCTGAAATTTTCTCTTCGCCACAATTGAATTCAAGCAAGCGACGTGATAACATCACAAACCAAAACAAGCGACTAGCTGAACAAGCTAAAAACACAAACTAAACGATTTAAAAGAATTTTAACTGAAGAATAAGTAAAATTCAAGTGAAAATAACCGTTTGAACAACAAGAAGGAAGAGATTTGCACAAGAAAAACAAGTAAACGCAATTTATATCGAGCGAAGAATCAAGGAGAACACACAGAACAGAGAATGCCAGCCATTGGTATTGATTTGGGCACCACGTACTCGTGCGTGGGTGTCTATCAGCATGGCAAGGTGGAGATAATTGCCAATGACCAGGGCAATAGGACGACACCCAGCTATGTGGCTTTCACAGATTCGGAGCGTCTCATTGGCGACGCGGCCAAGAACCAGGTGGCGATGAACCCCAAGAACACAGTATTCGATGCGAAGCGTCTGATTGGTCGCAGGTACGATGATCCGAAGATAGCGGAGGACATCAAGCACTGGCCCTTCAAGGTGGTCAGCGACGGAGGCAAGCCCAAGATTGGCGTCGAGTTTAAGGGGGAGCAGAAGCGTTTTGCGCCCGAGGAGATTAGCTCGATGGTGCTGGTGAAGATGAAGGAAACGGCGGAGGCGTACCTGGGCCAGAGCATCACAGACGCGGTCATCACAGTGCCCGCCTATTTCAACGACTCGCAGCGCCAGGCTACCAAAGATGCCGGCCACATAGCCGGACTGAACGTGCTGAGGATCATCAACGAGCCGACGGCGGCGGCACTGGCCTATGGCCTGGACAAGAATCTGAAGGGCGAACGCAATGTTTTGATCTTCGATCTGGGCGGCGGCACCTTTGATGTCTCCATTCTAACCATCGACGAGGGCTCACTGTTCGAGGTGCGGTCAACGGCTGGAGACACACATTTGGGCGGCGAGGACTTTGACAACAGACTGGTAACCCATCTGGCGGAGGAGTTTAAGCGCAAGTACAAGAAGGATCTGCGCTCCAATCCTCGCGCCCTGCGCCGCCTGCGCACTGCGGCGGAGCGAGCCAAGCGCACGCTCTCGTCGAGCACAGAAGCTACCATTGAGGTGGACGCGCTGTTCGAGGGCCACGACTTCTACACGAAGGTGAGCCGTGCCCGGTTCGAGGAGCTGTGCGCCGATCTGTTCCGCAACACACTGGCGCCAGTGGAGAAGGCGCTCAACGATGCCAAGATGGACAAGCAGCAGATCCACGATATTGTGCTCGTCGGTGGCTCGACACGCATTCCCAAGGTGCAGAGCCTGCTTCAGCAGTTCTTCGGCGGCAAGAGCCTCAACCTTTCCATCAATCCCGACGAGGCGGTGGCCTATGGCGCCGCAGTCCAAGCAGCCATACTTAGCGGCGACCAGAGCGGCAAGATCCAGGACGTGCTCCTGGTGGACGTTGCGCCCCTTTCGTTGGGCATCGAGACTGCCGGCGGCGTCATGACCAAGCTGATTGAACGCAACTCCCGGATCCCGTGCAAGCAGACGAAGACCTTCTCAACGTACTCTGACAACCAGCCGGGCGTCTCCATTCAGGTGTACGAGGGCGAGCGCGCCCTCACGCAGCACAACAATTCGCTGGGCACGTTCGATTTGTCTGGCATACCGCCGGCACCGCGCGGCGTGCCCCAAATCGAGGTCACCTTCGACATGGACGCCAATGGTATCCTGAACGTGACGGCCAAGGAGATGAGCACCGGCAAGGCCAAGAACATTACCATCAAGAACGACAAGGGCCGCCTCTCGCAGGCAGAGATCGACCGCATGGTGAACGAGGCCGAGCGCTACGCGGACGAGGATGAGAAGCACCGAGAGCGCATCACGGCTCGCAACAGCCTCGAGAGCTACGTCTTCGGCGTCAAGCAGGCCGTGGAGCAGGCCAGTCCTGACAAGCTGAGTGACAGCGATAAGTCCTCCGTGCTGGACAAGTGCAGCGAGACCGTCAAGTGGCTCGACGCCAACACCACAGCCGACAAGGAGGAGTTCGAGTACAAACTAAAAGAGCTCACCCAGCACTGCTCTCCCATCATGACCAAGCTCCACCAGCAGGGACAGCCTCAAGGAAACGCCAACTGTGGTCAGCAGGCGGGCGGCTTTGGTGGTGCCGGTGGCTACCAAGGACCCACCGTGGAGGAAGTCGATTAAATTGCATTCCCCAGCATTCTAGTATTTAGTTTTAGCTTTATGTTCCTCCGACTGATCAAGGTTTTTGGTTGAGATATCTCATTTTATGCCAAACACTCACTAGTTAAGAGAATTAATTGTTAAACTATTCCTAAGTTAGCAACAAATTATAGAATAAAACATTAATTTATTATTTTCAAAAGAAGAAACTCAATTGTCTTTGATTTGTCCTTGCTGAAAAGGACTCGCTGTATAATATTTGGGGAGGTTAAAGGAATCGACGGGCAAGTCCTTCCATGCGGACCCCGAAATGTTATTGATATAAGTGGAAGAATCCGACTAGGAGATACTCTATATTCAGCCCCTAACTACCTTTGCATACCCTGTCATTTTGCGAGGATTTATTTTTTCTAACTGATTTAATAACATTCGGAAAAAGAACTACTTACTAACGATCTTAGTTATTACTGGACGTATTTAGGTTTATCCCTTCTTCTCATGAGTGTTTCCTGAATTTGGGGTATGATGGTATGATGTGTTTAGGCCTTTTAACAATAAGCCAAGAATCTAAATCGATTCTTATCAATGCTATGAGATTGGGAGGAAATACTGAACAAAAATGAACTCTCGGTCTGCGTACAGTCGAGTCAAGTTAATTTTATATTGTCCAATATCGACGCTCTTATTCAGCCAGACAAACAGACGGACATGGATATATCGGCTCTGCGTGTCGTCCTGATAAAGCATACTTTGTGGGCCCAGAGATGCTTCCATGTCCCTATTAAAAGAATATCCCAATAAGGATTGTATCCATTTACAAGTTGTTTAAGGTATAGAAACGACATATCTGTCTTGAATAGGTCTAAATCACCTAATAATATATACATATACCATATATCATATACACATGAAATGTGTAACGCATAGAAAGAGACATCTCCGACCCCATGACCGAGTTGATATGCCCATGTCCGTCTGTCCATCTGTCCGTCTGTGTGTTTCTGTGCGAACTAGCCATTTCAGGTTAAAAATGTAAGAGGTTCTAGTCGGGAGTTCCTCACTAAGGAATACCCTGAGCGCTCTTATTCCAACACCAAATTAAATAAAATAAAAAAAAGTTCCCTTGGCAGGGTTCGAACTCGCAACTGACCGCATTACTTGCTGTAGACTCCACTTAACAGCCACACAACTAATTAAAAACTATCGAGAAAAAGAAAAAAAAACCAACGAAAATGCTGTTAGAATGCGATAGAATGCGATAGAATGCGAAGCAGACGCGCCTAAATGTGTATATACAGAAATTATTGAAGTATTCGCTAGCTGTGCCATCCAATTGCGCAGATACATATAACTTTGGGTTTTTCTTAACCTACCTTTATGAAATTTTCTACAGTATATCTTATTGTACGATAGAGTATTTGTGGTTTCTGAAAAATTCAATTGCATTTAAATTGTGGCATAAATTGGTTGGCAATAAAAGTTGGGTTATTAACTTGATTTATTGCTTTAGATCTGGGGTGGTAACGGGGAGGTGGCGATAGGTATAAAATGAAAGATACTTGACATATATATAATATTCTAGAGGCAACATATCATGTTTGGTGACTCTAGCTCTTATTATTTAACCAATTTGCTTAAAAAACAGGATGTCGATATATATTTTTATCGATTGCTTGGTAAACGGAGTAAGTTATCGATTATCGGAAACAAACTCGATCTGCGCAGGCACTAGGAGGCCCTACATCTAATATTTCTCTAGCTCTTATAGGTTCTGAGATCCTTGGAGATGCTTCCTTCTGCCTGTAACATACATTTGCATATTGCACAAATACAATATACCCATTTACCCATTTTCAATGGGTTCAGGGTATAAAACTCTGGCCTAGTAACTTCCCTGGGCTCGTGTGTCATACATAAAGAATCTTTTTCACATCGGACCACTATAGCTATCAGACCATAACTTGCCATCCCCATCTCTAGATCCTGTCAACTTAACACCCTATATATCTATTAATAACTTCTTTCTATCCTTTTTTCTATTTATTGTATTTTCTCAAACAATATAGTAAATTAAGATTATTTTTAATTTTTACTTAAGAACCCTTTTTTCTCTACTAACATCCTTCTTCATAGATGTAGGTTCTAATAGGGTCACTGACAAAATAACTGTCAAGAGGGTCATAGAAAATTGCGTATTTTCTTTAGGCTTTTAGCCTTTATTTTTCATAATTTGATTTATTGAAAAATTATCTTTTTTGTCGACCATTAATAAATAAATATTATACAGCTCCCATAGGAACGATACAACTTTTTGGTTTATCATGATATTTTGACGATCCGCGACATTTACTTTTCAAGTATGCTGCTTATATATACGCTTAAATCTTATCAAGATCCTATAATGTAGCTGTATAGGAAGAATCGGTCAAATTTCGCCAAGGCAAATGTCCAAAAGGGTATTAAATCTTCAGCGTGACGAAGATATCCGTTCCTTTTTGATTTCTCTACCCATGCTATCCATGTATGTAAACCTCACGTTTCAAATTATAATTTGCATATAAATCAAAATAATATAAATATTGAAATTTTGAATCATTCTTTCGTTCAATTTATTACCCAAGTGTGAACTTCCATTATAGTTTAAAATCTTTTTCATTATTGTGTGCAAAGAAGAGTCTAAAAATTTGAATTGAATCCGATAAACTGGCTTAGGCACGAATAATCTTTGACCCCCGTGAATTTTTGGAAAAGTACTTGACAATGATCTTGAACCGGAATTTTCACAAAGATCTTTGAAAATCGATTTAAGGTTGACAAATGGTATACAAAAATTATTATACACAACATTTTACGGAAATGTTTCATAGTTTTGAGTCAAGTCATTGAAACTTTCGTTCTCCCAACACGATTTTCTGCAGAAAATTTATGATTTGCGAAAAGTGTAAAACACGTCTTAAATTAATTGTTATACCCTTGCAGAGGATATTATAATTTTGTCGTGAAATGAGTAACGCATAGAAGGAGACATCACCGACCCCATAAAGTATATATATCTTTATCAGCATCAACAGCCGAGTCGATATAGCCAAGTCCGTCTGTTCGTCTGCCCGTCTGTCCGTCTGTCTGTTTCTATGCGAACTAGTCTCTCAGTTTCAAAGCTATCTTTATGAAACTTTGCAGAAGTTCCTCTATCTGTTGCACGCAGCACATATGTCAAAACCAGCTGGATCGGACCACTATATAATAATATAGCTGCCATAGGAAAAATCGGTCGAAAGTAAAGTTGTTGTATGAAAAAACATTTTGTTTATAAAGATATCTTAACCAAACTCGGCATTTATTAGTGTTACTATACTCCTCATATATAGGAGAAATCCTTTTAAGGTCGAACCATTATATTATGTAGCTGCCATAGGAACGATCGGTCGAAAATTAAGTTGTTGTATGGAAAACTTTTTTGTCATTCAAGATATTTTGATTAAACACGGCATTTTAAGATTTTCCTAAGCTTCCTTCATTTTTGTAAGATATTATTTATTTCGGACTACTATATCGTATATCAGCCATAGGAACGATCGGTCGAGAACTAGGCTTTTGATTAGAAACCTTTTTTGTTTAACAAGATATTTTGACCAAACTCGGCATTAAATATTTTCCCTGTGCTTCTTAGATACTATAAGTATTATGAAAAGGTTGGGTCTGCAAGGGTATTATATCTTCGGTGTGCCGAAGATAGCATTTCTTTCTCGTTATAATTATCTTTCAAAATAAATTTGAGGTCAATCGGCTGATAAACATTTAGTTTCACACAACCGTTTCCGCTTATTTTCCCCACTTGTGGGTGGAAATTCCGAAAACCCCATCTAGCTATATTGAATATTTAAGGTTCACGGGCCGCATTTTAATCCCCGATCATTCAGTCAGAACACGTTTTCTATATAGAAAACTAAATACACTTATTACCTAGCAAAAACTAGGGAGCCCAGTTCGGTTTATTTGCTATAGTGTATATATTTGTTGATTTACACGTCGTTAAAGCAGCAACAAACTTTAAATGACAACTAGATTAGCATTCACGTGCATAGAACGAGTTTTTCGATTCAAACATATTTATGGACATATGTACATATATGTATGTATCTAAATTTGGTTCCAAAAATAGCCAATCAAGTCTGCATTCGCATTCGAATTCGCATTCGCACATAAATAAAATTCATACATCTATCTATTATTAGCATTTTGTTAAATATAACAAAATATAACAAAACAGTTGCCAACAATCTTTAAGTTCGTGTGAATTTTCTATAATGGAAAAGGTAAATACCAATTGTTGCTGTAGGTCAAAACGCACAACCGTTACTCTCTTTCCCTCTCGCTCTATCGGCAACACAGTAACAAAAGAAGGTTGGCTCTAGAAAAATCGAAGCATATTCGAGCTGTTCCCTCTCCCTCTAACACATAAGCAAACGCATCGAATGTACGCGTCGTTCGACGCGTTTCGAGAAGAGAGCGTCGAGAAATTTCGAAAAGAGAGCGCCGGGGTATAAATACGGCTGAAATTTTCTCTTCGCCACAATTGAATTCAAGCAAGCGACGTGATAACATCACAAACCAAAACAAGCGACTAGCTGAACAAGCTAAAAACACAAACTAAACGATTTAAAAGAATTTTAACTGAAGAATAAGTAAAATTCAAGTGAAAATAACCGTTTGAACAACAAGAAGGAAGAGATTTGCACAAGAAAAACAAGTAAACGCAATTTATATCGAGCGAAGAATCAAGGAGAACACACAGAACAGAGAATGCCAGCCATTGGTATTGATTTGGGCACCACGTACTCGTGCGTGGGTGTCTATCAGCATGGCAAGGTGGAGATAATTGCCAATGACCAGGGCAATAGGACGACACCCAGCTATGTGGCTTTCACAGATTCGGAGCGTCTCATTGGCGACGCGGCCAAGAACCAGGTGGCGATGAACCCCAAGAACACAGTATTCGATGCGAAGCGTCTGATTGGTCGCAGGTACGATGATCCGAAGATAGCGGAGGACATCAAGCACTGGCCCTTCAAGGTGGTCAGCGACGGAGGCAAGCCCAAGATTGGCGTCGAGTTTAAGGGGGAGCAGAAGCGTTTTGCGCCCGAGGAGATTAGCTCGATGGTGCTGGTGAAGATGAAGGAAACGGCGGAGGCGTACCTGGGCCAGAGCATCACAGACGCGGTCATCACAGTGCCCGCCTATTTCAACGACTCGCAGCGCCAGGCTACCAAAGATGCCGGCCACATAGCCGGACTGAACGTGCTGAGGATCATCAACGAGCCGACGGCGGCGGCACTGGCCTATGGCCTGGACAAGAATCTGAAGGGCGAACGCAATGTTTTGATCTTCGATCTGGGCGGCGGCACCTTTGATGTCTCCATTCTAACCATCGACGAGGGCTCACTGTTCGAGGTGCGGTCAACGGCTGGAGACACACATTTGGGCGGCGAGGACTTTGACAACAGACTGGTAACCCATCTGGCGGAGGAGTTTAAGCGCAAGTACAAGAAGGATCTGCGCTCCAATCCTCGCGCCCTGCGCCGCCTGCGCACTGCGGCGGAGCGAGCCAAGCGCACGCTCTCGTCGAGCACAGAAGCTACCATTGAGGTGGACGCGCTGTTCGAGGGCCACGACTTCTACACGAAGGTGAGCCGTGCCCGGTTCGAGGAGCTGTGCGCCGATCTGTTCCGCAACACACTGGCGCCAGTGGAGAAGGCGCTCAACGATGCCAAGATGGACAAGCAGCAGATCCACGATATTGTGCTCGTCGGTGGCTCGACACGCATTCCCAAGGTGCAGAGCCTGCTTCAGCAGTTCTTCGGCGGCAAGAGCCTCAACCTTTCCATCAATCCCGACGAGGCGGTGGCCTATGGCGCCGCAGTCCAAGCAGCCATACTTAGCGGCGACCAGAGCGGCAAGATCCAGGACGTGCTCCTGGTGGACGTTGCGCCCCTTTCGTTGGGCATCGAGACTGCCGGCGGCGTCATGACCAAGCTGATTGAACGCAACTCCCGGATCCCGTGCAAGCAGACGAAGACCTTCTCAACGTACTCTGACAACCAGCCGGGCGTCTCCATTCAGGTGTACGAGGGCGAGCGCGCCCTCACGCAGCACAACAATTCGCTGGGCACGTTCGATTTGTCTGGCATACCGCCGGCACCGCGCGGCGTGCCCCAAATCGAGGTCACCTTTGACATGGACGCCAATGGTATCCTGAACGTGACGGCCAAGGAGATGAGCACCGGCAAGGCCAAGAACATTACCATCAAGAACGACAAGGGCCGCCTCTCGCAGGCAGAGATCGACCGCATGGTGAACGAGGCCGAGCGCTACGCGGACGAGGATGAGAAGCACCGAGAGCGCATCACGGCTCGCAACAGCCTCGAGAGCTACGTCTTCGGCGTCAAGCAGGCCGTGGAGCAGGCCAGTCCTGACAAGCTGAGTGACAGCGATAAGTCCTCCGTGCTGGACAAGTGCAGCGAGACCGTCAAGTGGCTCGACGCCAACACCACAGCCGAGAAGGAGGAGTTCGAGTACAAACTAAAAGAGCTCACCCAGCACTGCTCTCCCATCATGACCAAGCTCCACCAGCAGGGACAGCCTCAAGGAAACGCCAACTGTGGTCAGCAGGCGGGCGGCTTTGGTGGTGCCGGTGGCTACCAAGGACCCACCGTGGAGGAAGTCGATTAAATTGCATTCCCCAGCATTCTAGTATTTAGTTGAAGCTTTATGTTCCTCCGACTGATCAAGGTTTTTGGTTGAGATATCTCATTTTATGCCAAACACTCACTAGTTAAGAGAATTATTGTTAAACTATTCCTAAGTTAGCAACAAATTATAGAATAAAACATTAATTTATTATTTTCAAAAAAAGAAACTCAATTGTCTTTGATTTGTCCTTGCTGAAAAGGACTCGCTGTATAATATTTGGGGAGGTTAAAGGAATCGACGGGCAAGTCCTTCCATGCGGACCCCGAAATGTTATTGATATAAGTGGAAGAATCCGACTAGGAGATACTCTATATTCAGCCCCTAACTACCTTTGCATACCCTGTCATTTTGCGAGGATTTACCTTTTCTAACTGATTTAATAACATTCGGAAAAAGAACTACTTACTAACGATCTTAGGTATTACTGGACGTATTCAGGTTTATCCCTTCTTCTCATGAGTGTTTACTGAATTTGGGGTATGATGTGTTTAGGCCTTTTAACAATAAGCCAAGAATCTAAATCGATTCTTATCGATGCTATGAGATTGGGAGGAAATACTGAACAAAAATGAACTCTCGGTCTGCGTACAGTCGAGTCAAGTTGATTTTATATTGTCCAATATCAACGCTCTTATTTAGCCAGACAAACAGACGGACATGGATATATCGGCTCTGCGTGTCGCCCTGATAAAGCATACTTTGTGGGCCCAGAGATGCTTCCATGTCCCTATTAAAAGAATATCCCAATAAAGATTGTATCCATTTACAAGTTGTTTAAGGTATAGAAACGACATATCTGTCTTGAATAGGTCTAAATCACCAAATAATATATACATATACCATATATCATATACACATGAAATGTGTAACGCATAGAAAGAGACATCTCCGACCCCATGACCGAGTTGATATGCCCATGTCCGTCTGTCCATCTGTCCGTCTGTGTGTTTCTATGCGAACTAGCCATTTCAGGTTAAACAAGTAAGAGGTTCTAGTCGGGAGTTCCTCACTAAGCAACAAACCCTGAACCCTCTTATTCCAACACCAAATTAAATAAAATAAAAAAAAGTTCCCTTGGCAGGGTTCGAACTCGCAACTGACCGCATTACTTGCTGTGGACTCCACTCAACAGCCACACCAATAATTAAAAACTATCGAGAAAAAGAAAAAAAAACCAACGAAAATGCTGTTAGAATGCGATAGAATGCGATAGAATGCGAAGCAGACGCGCCTGGATGTGTATATACAGAAATTATTGAAGTATTCGCTAGCTGTGCCATCCAATTGCGCAGATACATATAACTTTGGGTTTTTCTTAACCGACCTTTATGAAATTTTCTACAGTATATCTTATTGTACGATAGAGTATTTGTGGTTTCTGAAAAATTCAATTGCATTTAAATTGTGGCATAAATTGGTTGGCAATAAAAGTTGGGTTATTAACTTCATTTATAGCTATAGATCTGGGGTGGTAACGGGGATGTGGCGATAGGTATAAAATGAAAGATACTTGACATATATATAATATTCTAGAGGCAACATATCATGTTTGGTGACTCTAGCTCTTATTATTTACCCAATTTGCTTAAAAAACAGGATTATCGTTTGCTTGGTAAACGGAGTAAGTTATCGATTATCGGAAACAAACTCAATCTGCGCAGGCACTAGGAGGCCCTACATCTAATATTTCTCTAGCTCTTATAGGTTCTGAGATCCTTGGAGATGCTTCCTTCTGCCTGTTCCATACATTTGCATATTGCACAAATACAATATACCCATTTACCCATTTTCAATGGGTTCAGGGTATAAAACTCTGGCCTAGTAACTTCCCTGGGCTCGTGTGTCATACATAAAGAATCTTTTTCACATCGGACCACTATAGCTATCAGACCATAACTTGCCATCCCCATCTCTAGATCCTGTCAACTTAACACCCTATATATCTATTAATAACTTCTTTCTATCCTTTTTTCTATTTATTGTATTTTCTCAAACAATATAGTAAATTAAGATTTTTTTTAATGTTTACTTAAGAACCCTTTTTTCTCTACTAACATCCTTCTTCATAGATGTAGGTTCTAATAGAGACACTGACAAAATAACTGTCAAGAGGGTCATAGAAAATTGCGTATTTTCATTGGGCTTTTAGCCTTTATTTTTCATAATTTGATTTATTGAATAATTATCTTTTTTGTCGACCATTAACAAATAAATATCATACAGCTCCCATAGGAACGATTCATCGAAAAGAAGCTTTTTGTGAGTACAACTTTTTGGTTTATCATGATATTTTGACGATCCGCGACATTTACTTTTCAAGTATGCTACTTATATATACGCTTAAATCTTATCAAGATCTTATAATGTAGCTGTATAGGAAGTATCGGTCAAATTTCGCCAAGGCAAATGTCCAAAAGGGTATTAAATCTTCAGCGTGACGAAGATATCCGTTCCTTCTTCATTTCTCTACCCATGCTATCCATGTATGTAAACCTCACGTTTCAAATTATAATTTGCATATAAATCAAAATAATATAAATATTTGAAATTTTGAATCAGTCTTTCCATCAATTTATTACCCAAGTGTGAACTTCCATTATAGTTTAAAATCTTTTTCATTATTGTGTGTAAAGAAGAGTCTAAAAATTTGAATTGAATCCGATAAACTGGCTTAGGCACGAATAATCTTTGACCCCCGTGAATTTTTGGAAAAGTATTTGACAATGATCTTGAAGCGGAATTTTCACAAAGATCTTTGAAAATCAATTTAAGGTTGACAAATGGTATACAAAAATTATTATACACAACATTTTACGGAAATGTTTCATAGTTTTGAGTCAAGTCATTGAAACTTTCGTTCTCCCAACACGATTTTCTGCAGAAAATTTATGATTTGCGAAAAGTGTAAAACACGTCTTAAATTAATTGTTATACCCTTGCAGAGGATATTATAATTTTGTCGTGAAATGAGTAACGCATAGAAGGAGACATCACCGACCCCATAAAGTATATATATCTTTATCAGCATCAACAGCCGAGTCGATATAGCCAAGTCCGTCTGTTCGTCTGCCCGTCTGTCCGTCTGTCTGTTTCTATGCGAACTAGTCTCTCAGTTTCAAAGCTATCTTTATGAAACTTTGCAGAAGTTCCTCTATCTGTTGCACGCAGCACATATGTCAAAACCAGCTGGATCGGACCACTATATAATAATATAGCTGCCATAGGAAAAATCGGTCGAAAGTAAAGTTGTTGTATGAAAAAACATTTCAAGATATCTTGACCAAACTCGGCATTTATTAGTGTTACTATACTCCTCATATATAGGAGAAATCCTTTTAAGGCCATAGGAACGATCGGTCGAAAATTAAGTTGTTGTATGGAAAACTTTTTTGTCATTCAAGATATTTTGATTAAACACGGCAGTTTAAGATTTTCCTAAGCTTCCTTCAGTTTTGTAAAATATTATTTATTTCGGACTACTATATCGTATATCAGCCATAGGAACGATCGGTCGAGAACTAGGCTTTTGATTAGAAACCTTTTTTGTTTAACAAGATATTTTGACCAAACTCGGCATTAAATATTTTCCCTGTGCTTCTTAGATACAGGCAAAGCACTATAAGCATTATGAAAAGGTTGGGTCTGCAAGGGTATTATATCTTCGGTGTGCCGAAGATAGCATTTCTTTCTCGTTATAATTATCTTTCAAAATAAATTTGAGGTCAATCGGCTGATAAACATTTAGTTTCACACAACCGTTTCCGCTTATTTTCCCCACTTGTGGGTGGAAATTCCGAAAACCCCATCTAGCTATATTGAATATTTAAGGTTCACGGCCCGCATTTTAATCCCCGATCATTCAGTCAGAACACGTTTTCTATATAGAAAACTAAATACACATATTACCTAGCAAAAACTAGGGAGCCCAGTTCGGTTTATTTGCTATAGTGTATATATTTGTTGATTTACACGTCGTTAAAGCAGCAACAAACTTTAAATGAAAACTAGATTAGCATTCACGTGCATAGAACGAGTTTTTCGATTCAAACATATTTATGGACATATGTACATATGTATGTATCTAAATTTGGTTCCAAAAATAGCCAATTAAGTCAACATTCGCATTCGAATTCGCATTCGCACATAAATAAAATTCATACATCTATCTATTATTAGCATTTTGTTAAATATAACAAAATATAACAAAACAGTTGCCAACAATCTTTAAGTTCGTGTGAATTTTCTATAATGGAAAAGGTAAATACCAATTGTTGCTGTAGGTCAAAACGCACAACCGTTACTCTCTTTCCCTCTCGCTCTATCGGCAAAACAGTAACAAAAGAAGGTTGGCTCTAGAAAAATCGAAGCATATTCGAGCTGTTCCCTCTTCCTCTAACACATAAGCAAATACATCGAATGTACGCGTCGTTCGACGCGTTTCGAGAAGAGAGCGTCGAGAAATTTCGAAAAGAGAGCGCCGGGGTATAAATACGGCTGAAATTTTCTCTTCGCCACAATTGAATTCAAGCAAGCGACGTGATAACATCACAAACCAAAACAAGCGACTAGCTGAACAAGCTAAAAACACAAACTAAACGATTTAAAAGAATTTTAACTGAAGAATAAGTAAAATTCAAGTGAAAATAACCGTTTGAACAACAAGAAGGAAGAGATTTGCACAAGAAAAACAAGTAAACGCAATTTATATCGAGCGAAGAATCAAGGAGAACACACAGAACAGAGAATGCCAGCCATTGGTATTGATTTGGGCACCACGTACTCGTGCGTGGGTGTCTATCAGCATGGCAAGGTGGAGATAATTGCCAATGACCAGGGCAATAGGACGACACCCAGCTATGTGGCTTTCACAGATTCGGAGCGTCTCATTGGCGACGCGGCCAAGAACCAGGTGGCGATGAACCCCAAGAACACAGTATTCGATGCGAAGCGTCTGATTGGTCGCAGGTACGATGATCCGAAGATAGCGGAGGACATCAAGCACTGGCCCTTCAAGGTGGTCAGCGACGGAGGCAAGCCCAAGATTGGCGTCGAGTTTAAGGGGGAGCAGAAGCGTTTTGCGCCCGAGGAGATTAGCTCGATGGTGCTGGTGAAGATGAAGGAAACGGCGGAGGCGTACCTGGGCCAGAGCATCACAGACGCGGTCATCACAGTGCCCGCCTATTTCAACGACTCGCAGCGCCAGGCTACCAAAGATGCCGGCCACATAGCCGGACTGAACGTGCTGAGGATCATCAACGAGCCGACGGCGGCGGCACTGGCCTATGGCCTGGACAAGAATCTGAAGGGCGAACGCAATGTTTTGATCTTCGATCTGGGCGGCGGCACCTTTGATGTCTCCATTCTAACCATCGACGAGGGCTCACTGTTCGAGGTGCGGTCAACGGCTGGAGACACACATTTGGGCGGCGAGGACTTTGACAACAGACTGGTAACCCATCTGGCGGAGGAGTTTAAGCGCAAGTACAAGAAGGATCTGCGCTCCAATCCTCGCGCCCTGCGCCGCCTGCGCACTGCGGCGGAGCGAGCCAAGCGCACGCTCTCGTCGAGCACAGAAGCTACCATTGAGGTGGACGCGCTGTTCGAGGGCCACGACTTCTACACGAAGGTGAGCCGTGCCCGGTTCGAGGAGCTGTGCGCCGATCTGTTCCGCAACACACTGGCGCCAGTGGAGAAGGCGCTCAACGATGCCAAGATGGACAAGCAGCAGATCCACGATATTGTGCTCGTCGGTGGCTCGACACGCATTCCCAAGGTGCAGAGCCTGCTTCAGCAGTTCTTCGGCGGCAAGAGCCTCAACCTTTCCATCAATCCCGACGAGGCGGTGGCCTATGGCGCCGCAGTCCAAGCAGCCATACTTAGCGGCGACCAGAGCGGCAAGATCCAGGACGTGCTCCTGGTGGACGTTGCGCCCCTTTCGTTGGGCATCGAGACTGCCGGCGGCGTCATGACCAAGCTGATTGAACGCAACTCCCGGATCCCGTGCAAGCAGACGAAGACCTTCTCAACGTACTCTGACAACCAGCCGGGCGTCTCCATTCAGGTGTACGAGGGCGAGCGCGCCCTCACGCAGCACAACAATTCGCTGGGCACGTTCAATTTGTCTGGCATACCGCCGGCACCGCGCGGCGTGCCCCAAATCGAGGTCACCTTCGACATGGACGCCAATGGTATCCTGAACGTGACGGCCAAGGAGATGAGCACCGGCAAGGCCAAGAACATTACCATCAAGAACGACAAGGGCCGCCTCTCGCAGGCAGAGATCGACCGCATGGTGAACGAGGCCGAGCGCTACGCGGACGAGGATGAGAAGCACCGAGAGCGCATCACGGCTCGCAACAGCCTCGAGAGCTACGTCTTCGGCGTCAAGCAGGCCGTGGAGCAGGCCAGTCCTGACAAGCTGAGTGACAGCGATAAGTCCTCCGTGCTGGACAAGTGCAGCGAGACCGTCAAGTGGCTCGACGCCAACACCACAGCCGACAAGGAGGAGTTCGAGTACAAACTAAAAGAGCTCACCCAGCACTGCTCTCCCATCATGACCAAGCTCCACCAGCAGGGACAGCCTCAAGGAAACGCCAACTGTGGTCAGCAGGCGGGCGGCTTTGGTGGTGCCGGTGGCTACCAAGGACCCACCGTGGAGGAAGTCGATTAAATTGCATTCCCCAGCATTCTAGTATTTAGTTGAAGCTTTATGTTCCTCCGACTGATCAATGTTTTTGGTTGAGATATCTCATTTTATGCCAAACACTCACTAGTTAAGAGAATTAATTGTTAAACTATTCCTAAGTTAGCAACAAATTATAGAATAAAACATTAATTTATTATTTTCAAAAAAGAAACTCAATTGTCTTTGAATTTCCTTTGCTTGGAAAGGGCTACCTATCAGTTACGGGAAGGGATGTTGGGATATATTTAAAATTGTCGTACTTTACGATTAACGTATTCTTTTAATTTGTTGAGCAAAATATAGCAGTTGATGGCATTATCGTTTAAATGAAAAACACAAGCACAATTCTAAAAGAATGTGTTTCAGCCAAAGATTTATGATTTATTATTTTGATGTTTTTCATTCTATTTGAACTCGTTAAAAATATACACATATTGCAAGTTGTTTATCGATTATTAAGATATATATATATATATATATATATATTTATATATATATATAGAAGGAAACTATCATTAAGAGATGGCTTGCAGGATCAGCATGAGAGTTTGTGGGTGCCTTTTGTGAGGAAGAGGACACTTCTTGAGAAGTGGAGGGGCATTAAAAAGAGAGGACGACAAACTTACAAGCAGTTTTTTCATTTTTTCATCTAAAAAATTTACAATTTTAAGCAAGTGTGTATGTTAAACATTATAATAATAAAGATAGAGATGATAAATGAATAGAAATAGTGAATTAAAAGTACTTACAATGAGTAGGAGTAGCATTGAACAGAGGCAGGGCAAAAGTTGATGTTGTTTCGTATGAAATATATTGCAAATTGTTTAAATATTGACGTTGACTTTGTAATAAAAAAAAGAGAACTAAACAACAACTACGATACAGCAGGTAATTAGAATAGGGTGTATTACTGTCTGGTTGATGAATCTCATAAGTTTTGCAAGAATGATAATAATTTCGTTTCGTAGTTCTTATTCGATTCCAAATTGCGCAATGAATGCCGCTCCTCCGGAAACAAATGCAACGCATACGGCTTGTTTGCCTTATTCAAAGCGCTGATCAGTCGTGAGGTGTGATTAAAGTGCACATTCTCATCGATCAGGCCATGAATGAGCAGCAATCGATTATCCCTAGGGAAAGCAAAGGGTTGATTAATTAGACATATTGATTACAATTGATTTGCCGCACTCACTCATCGGGAAACGCATGCACATAGTTGAGCACCGAACCAGCCGTGTAGCCCGCCTCATTGGACTTGGGCAGATCCATATAACGTTCCGTATAACCCGTATCGTAGTATTCCCAATTTGTCACGGGTGCGCCCGCAATGGCCACCTTAAATATTTCCGGAAACTGCACCAACCCCATCAAGCTCAGATAGCCACCTGCAGGAAAATAGCATTTAGGAATTGGTATAATAGTAACGGGCATTACCCGGACTTGCTCAGACCAGTTTGGAAATTTAATCCTAACTATACCAACACGAACTCCACGATTCCCGTTACATTTAAACCAGATAGTTGAGTTCGGGGCCCACCAAATTAGGAAATAAAAATTACAAGTTTTTCGCCTATTTTAGTTTGTTGTGACATGACACGGAAAAATAATCTTTCGTAGAAGCTCGCGGATTTGCGAAAAGTGTGAAAGCAAACTGTGACCGCCATTTCCATCAAGAAAGACTACATATTGCGTATTGTGCGAAACACGCCTTAAACGGAATTGCGCAAAGATCCTTACAAATGAGTTTTAAGCTAATCGGGTTGTGAGCAAAAAATATTTTACTATCGTTTTCCGCGAATTTTCTACACACATGCGGGAATCCATCGCAGCTTTCTATCTCTTACGGTTTACACTGTACGTTGATCGCCAGTCAGTCAGTCAGTCAGGACAAGGAGTTTCATAAATAGTATTAAAAAAAAATGAGACGCACCATAGGACCAGCCATGTATGGCAACGCGTTCCATATCAATATAGCCCAGCTGATCGGAGAGTATGCGCAGCGCATCCACCTGATCGGTCAGTTCTACCTGACCCATGCGACCGCGTATGTGACTCTCGAACTGTATGCCACGATGCCTGCTGCCGCGCGAATCAATGCAGATCACACAATAGCCCTGAGCAGCCAGCATGTGCATGCGCAGCTGATGTTTGCCCTGTTTAGTTATAGAAAAAAAAAATTGTTTTTATGAGATGAGTTAAAAGGCACAGCACTCACCTTGAAGGTATTGTTTACGGTTTGCACCTCGGGTCCGCCGTAAACATTAAGCACCGTTGGATACTTGACGCCCAGCTGGAAGTTGTGTGGCTTAAATACCATGGCATAGACTACTTCACCCGTTGGCAGCTGTGGCCGAAAGATTTGCGGGCAATATTGGGGCTCCGGTTTGCCGCCCTCATGTAGAAACCCAACCAACGAGATCTGTATGCCATTGACGCCGCCATTCTGACAGGTTTGCGTCACACGCATCACCTTGCAGCTGGGTAGGCGTTGGATATTGCAATAGACGAGCAGCATCAGTTGACATTGCTGTAATAAAGTGAAATTCTTTGTGAATACGGGCACTATAAACTGGCCTTACCAGGCCGAAGCTCATTTAAAAAAATGAGAAAATTGGTGAAGACTTGTAATGATTTTTTACAAAACTTAATTTTAAGCCGATTCTTCCTTTCAAATATATCATACGAGATTACATATCGTATGCAAGTTTGGAAAAACGAGCAGATTCTATTACTTACATCATCAAACTCCACCAAATAGGAATAGCCTGGCTCGGTTAGCAGGCGTATGTGCTCGGGTCGCTGCAGACTGACCACATAGAGATGCTTCTCCAGAGGCGTATCGCGCAGTCCCACAAAGTAGACCAGTTGATTGGCCTTGTCCACCCACAGATTGCGTGCTAGCACCTCCCACTCACCGCTCGTCAGCGCCACCTTGTTGACAATGCGCGGCTGAAGTGCTGCCGCCTCTACAAAACTGGGATGTTGAGCAGCTGCCAGTGCGGCAACCGCATCCGTTTGACAGCCATTAA
Organism: Drosophila virilis; assembly: GCF_030788295.1. Classification (NCBI taxonomy): domain Eukaryota; kingdom Metazoa; phylum Arthropoda; class Insecta; order Diptera; family Drosophilidae; genus Drosophila; species Drosophila virilis. The sequence goes on from NC_091544.1 coordinate 32,643,333, forward strand.
CATGAGTCAGCAGCAAACTGGACGTGACTAGATATAAATGCCTGAAGCCCGTCTCTTCTGAGGCCCAGAGATAGGTGACAGTCATATCGTTTAGCTCCAGAAAATATAGCATATCATGTACATTAATCCAGCTCTCCGATTGTTCCGTATAGATAACTTGCAGCGGGGTTATTGTGCGATTATATGGGCTACGCCAGCTATGATCCCCAATAGAATCTGTGGGCGTGGACACCTGACTGCTGTACGACTCGCAAAAGTTGTCCAGCGGGATGAGCATGACGTCCAAGCGCTGCTGCTTGCGATTGAGGCCCTGCAGCCAAACACTGAGAATTGAAAAATTGAGTATTTTAGCATGGAAAGTGAAAACTAAATTTGGGAGCTTACTAGTTGGCGTCCGGTGTCCAGCCGACGCGTACAATGTACTCCAGCCAGGGGAATACTGCCGACAAAGAATAGGGTAAATCCTTGATGCTAATCTCGCTAATCAGCAACGCCTCGTTGAGCACAAATTGTACAAGCTTTAGCTTAGATTTTGCATTAGGCGTGCCGCTACGTGGAAATCGATACTCATCCACCTCGCCCGGCACAGCCGTCGATGAGGGGAATGTGTATAGGGACACATCAGTTTCATCCACCTCCTCGTAGACAATGCGATAGATGCCATCATCCGAGTGCGGCTGCCACCAGTAGCCCTGGTAACGACTGAACTCCTCCTGCATTACATACGATGGCACGCCCGCACTCAGGGCATCATCCGCAAACGTGCGACGACCGCTTCTCGTGTACGTTAAACGCTTCTCATGGCCGCTTAGCGTGTGCGTTACCCAGATATCACAGTCACTGATGTGCGCAATCAGATCCGAGTTCTGAGGGCAGATTTGCGGATCCAATGCAGTCCACTCGGGGCACGTGCGCAGCTGCGTGGGAAATAGCAGACCAGACTGTTCCAAAAGAATGAAAATTAATTAAAATTTGATTGTTGCACAGGCTGGCAGCATGTTCTAAGCTCACATTGTAGCCCGTGTCCAAGCACTGATACAGATCATTGAAGCAGGGAAAGACCAGCTTGCCGCTGGGCTTGTGCAACTCATAGGAAGTAATGCCCCAGGTTGGCAAGCGCTTGCGTTCCTGCAGCAACTGAAACTCCCGGGCATATGGACAGGCGTTGCCATTGCCGCTGACAGCGGTCACGCTCACATGAGTGCTGGGTATGGGTTGCTGGAGCAGTGACTGCCAAGTCAGCCTGTTGATTCAAGAAATCAAAGGAAGAAATTACTAATTGATGACAGCTAGACAAGCGGCTAATCCCACCTGGGCTTGGGCGGTGCACCAAAATGAAACGTTGGCAGGTTAATTGTGGGTGATGCAACGCCGCCGCTAGGACTGCCAGCATTGACTTGTTCAATGTCGCCGCCACCGAGCTGCTGCTGCTGGTGGTGCAGCTGCTGTTCGTCGTGCTGTCGCAAGTTGATGTCCGCGAAGAGCAGCGTTGTTTCCCACGTGTGCGGAGGCGTGCTCAGGAAATAGCAGCGGGCACGGCCATCGGACAGATGACGGAACTGCACATTGGTGGGCACCATCGTGGACAGATTTGACAGCTCTTTGCGTATCTCCTGCACAAAACATTTAATTTCGGCCCATGATTTGGATGGTGTTGGCGCCGCCATATGCCCATCATTATCGACAGCATCATCCTCATCCTCCTCCTCATCGTTATCATCGCAGTCCTCATCATTGTTCCCCAGCAAGTGCGGCGGTGTACTGCCGCCGGTAGGTGAACTCAAATGATTTGTTATGGCCGATGCAGCGGCTACCACCACCTCCGTGGTGGTGGCTGTTGCCGCCGCCGCTGCGGCCGTTATGGGCGATGTTAGGGAATTGATAGCGCTGCCTATTGAGGAGTAAAATGCATTAGCTGTGGTACCCAGCGAGCCCATGCTCGTAAGACTAGCTATCGAACCGGCACCAATGCCGCCACCCACGCCAATGCCGGAATGCGTAGAGCTGGGCGTGCTAGCTGCACTGTGACTGCGTTCCATGGCGGTGCTGTTAATGCTGCTGGTGACGCTCACAGCTGTCGAAACACGCGAGGTGAATCCATCGAACAGATTGACAAACGATGTGGCCGCTGCGTTAGTTATGCTATGGCTGCGCTGATGTCCATTATTGTTTTTGTTTTTGCTATTGCGTTTGCTGTTGCTGCTGCTGCTGCTGCCTCCCGCTGCGCCGCTACTGTCCGTGGTTGGTGGTGCGCTGGCTTCTGTGGAGCTGTTGGCGTTTGGACCGCCTAGATTAACAACGAGCGGTGAACTTCGCGATGTTTGTTGCTGTTGCTGCTGCTGTTGTTGTTGTGTCGTTTGTGTTCTGCTGTCCATGTTGCTTATTTTGCTTACTCTTTTAGCGCGCAAATGCAACGCAGTTTTCGTTTTCACTCACAATTTCAAATTGACCCAAATTAGTACTCCACGTACGCACACATACACACACACACACACACAAACAAACACAGACAAAGAAGACAGACAGACAAATAGACAGTCAGCTTTTTGGTTAATTTCTTTTCCCTTTGCATACACTTACACACACACACACACACGCACACACATGCCCAATCGCTCACTCACACAGCCATGCGATTCGTTTTGTTATTGTTGTTATCGCTGCTGCAGCTGCATTTCATTTGTTTATACGCAATTATTTACTATTTTTAACAAATTATTTATGTCGCTTCGTTTCCAGTGGGTCTGTCTAGCTTTGCTTCTGTCTGTCCGCTCGGATTTTCATTTTCCTCTTAGGTGCTGCTGCGCTCTCTTCGTGAGACGAAGTATCGTTTGGTAATTGTTGTTGTTTTTCTATATTTTTTATTTGTCTCTTTGCAAAAAAGTGAAAGTCTTGCGCGTGTTTCAACTGGAACCCAGCTCGCACATGTGCTGCATTTAATGCCTCAGCGCGCAGTTAATTAAATGCCGTTTTATTTTTCTTCGATTAAGTAAATAAATTTATTTATATCAGTTGTATTTATTGTTTGTCACGGGCCACAGTGAGTGAAATGATTTCCACTGCAATGCCGTTTGTTTTACTTGATTGTGTACCACGCAGCGTTGCAGTTTAGCGAAACAGTGTCACCATCAGACGGTTTATAATATGAAACGGTCACACTGTACATATGTATGTGTGATAAACCGGCTTTTTTTTATTGGACATTGGCATCAGGGCTTACTTTTTTTATGGTAAAGTCAGCGTAGGTAAAATTTTGCAACTCCTCGATTGGGCCAAAAACACATTTATCGATGCGGCTGGTGGGACTGCCAGTATATTTCAACCAAATACGCCTGAAAAATAAATTTTAATTCGACCCTCGAATTGTTTTTTGTTTGACCACATACATAGCCTCGAAGCTTTTTGGGTAACCCTGAATTAATCCCTTAACTGTGCTGTTATCAGTATACATGCACCAGCCCCGAACTCCGAGTTTTTGAGCCCGTCGCAAGGTATACTAAATAAATGATCAACACTTAAATGAAGTTTTCTTTAAGGAAGAGGTAGTCCTTACATGTCGAAACGAAACGTCTGCAATGAAATAATTTTTTTTTGAATTCTCTTACATCAAATCTACCTACGTTAGCCATGACATACCTTGCACAATTCCAAATATTTCAAATTCACAGCACTGAATAATTAATACTTGGACGTCTTTGGGCTTTTTCGTTACCGAAGTTTGCTGAGCCACTGTTCTTTCCTTCGACTTATAATAAAGCTTTTTTAAATGTGATCTATCCGTCTGCGTTTGGACACTTCGAGTACCCATTATCAAAAAAGAAAAAAAAAAAAAAAGAAAACAAACAAAAAATAAAAACAACACAAATTTTGAGACTTCTTTGAAATCAGTTGATAACGTCTTGGGTATTGTTAAGTTTAATAAATAGAGCAGCACTGGCCTACCTGGTAATCATCTATATGGCTATCGTTAATCGATAATCGCTACGCACTTTGTTTGCGAGACACAACGAGACGCAGTTGAAAATTAATTTCAAAACAAAGCAGACAGAAAACAAAAAAGTACAGCATGACTACGAATACTGTATACGCTGGCGTGCATATTAAAAACAAACTAAGCGACTTTTATCCCGTCCACAACATTGATATGGAACAGAATGTGGCGTACTTGAAAAAGATCATTGCACAGCAGCTGCAGTTGCAGTTCGATGCCGACGAACTTGGTGTGTATTTTCATTATAGTATATACATATATTTGTTTATACTTAGTATAGAAATAATGCCAACTCATTGTGCGCTCACCTATACAGATATATGCTATCTGGGCAAGGTGCTCAGCGACGACTCTAAGCTCTCTGGCACTATGAAACCGAATGCAATCGTCCATTGTTTCCGCAAAATGAAGGGATATACTCCATACGAGCCGCCAGCTCCCAGTGACATTAATACCAAGCACATACAGGAGCTCTTTTCGCTAACCTCGCACCTGCAAATCAGCGTCACGTCTCGTTTTAACATATTGCAAAAGATTCTGGCCGAGTATCCGGAATTCCGACGCAATTTGGGCGCACAGGCTCTGATACGCGACTCGGTGCTGTTCAATATGCTGCATGAGCCGGAGGTGGTTCAGAATCTGGTGCGGGACTATCCCATAATATGCGAGGCAGCTTCATTTATAGTCGATACCATACGCAAGGAACTGGCACGCAATAGTTCCGCCACGCAGTGTAAGTCTTATTCGTTGTGAAGATTAAATTGGAGCTGGGCGGGCAAATACGCCCGCCTAGCGTGCTCCTAATTGCTTTGCCTTTGTTCATCAATGATCCCATGATCTCTGCTTGCAGTTCAAGAGCAGGCTGCCTCGGAGTCAACGACCTCGTCGGAGGAGGAGAACTCTTTAGGGGCCGGCAGCAGCAGCAGTGGGGGTAGCAGCAGCACTGCAGCTGCCAATATGGCTGCCAATAGACGAGATGAGCAGGCCAATATACGTCAAATAAGTCGCCAGCAGATGGCCAATGCATTGGCGCGCGTCGACATGAGCTCCTTTAACTCGCTATCCAACATAGCGCAGCGCATTGTGGACGAGGCTCTCAGCGATGAGCGACCACGCTCCAGCACGTCGTCTGCCGCCACTAGCTTGGCTGGAGCTACCCCAGGAGGTGGTGGAGCTGCTGCTGGCACGGCCATCTCTTCGGAGCTGTTGCGCTATGAGCTGGCGCGCGCTTTTCAGTCGCTGCAGCAACAGCCAGCTGTGGAGAGCATGGAAGTGGAGTCAACGGCAACGAGTGCAGCGGCCGGTGAGGCAGCTGTTGTAGAAGAGCCAGAGGATGATGATGACGATGCGGTTGCTGACGATGATAGCGATGTTCTGCCACGTTGCTATCGCCGGCATCGCTTCACCGAGCAGCTGCGGACCATGGCAGCTATGGGCTTTATAAATCACACCCAAAACGTTAACTACTTGACGCTGGCCGATGGCAATGTGGAGCATGCCATTAATCTGCTAATGTTGGGCATGAACTGAACGCGATGCGGAAGCAGCTTAGCACTAAGCACATGTATTTATTATGCTGCTGCGGCGGCGGCTGTCGTCATATAAATATATGCATATAGATATATATATATATATATAAATACTATATATACTTATGTACACGTAAGCGATTTAGCATTATGTTGTTGTTGTTTGTAGTTGCGTACCTCAGCATATGCAAACACAATAAGCTCCAAGTACTCATAGAAATAAACAGAAATATCGTTGCATGTAACGTGGGGCGCTTGTATTGGATATGCGCCTCTCTAGCAGCTTGGAGCGCCGGGGCGGCCGACATTTCATTATTGAATTGCACTACTTAATTAAATAGTCCAGCGCTTTGTCCTTATTGTTATTAAATTTCAAGAGCGCCGCCGAGATTTTCGTTTCTTCAAATCCGAGATCCATTAGCTCGCCCAGTGGAATGAGATGCTCGATTATCTAATGGAGAGAAAATTGCATTTAGCAAAAAACTGGGCAAAACTTTCTTTGGAACAGTCAATCCATCAATCAGTCAAGACAAATAGCTAAATATATATATACATATATTGTCAAAGCGTACTCACGCACCTTCTTGTCATCGACGCCACACAGACTAACCACCTTGGCCACACGCTCCAGCGGAAAGCCCATGCTGCTAATGCGCTGCGCCAGTTTCTGTGCTGGCACAGCCAGCTCCTGGAATATGTTGGCATTGCTCGGCTGTTGCTGCTGTGGCAGGGTCAATGCTAACGTCTGCGATTCGTTCTCATTGTGGCTGTGCAGGCGGGTGCGACGCTTCTCCGCCTGTTGCAGCTCCGTTTTCAGTTCGCGCAGTATGTCGGGCACGCTCCGGGACTTGGCGTCAGCGTCCTGCGTGTTCGCAGACAGAAAACTAGTTGGCGGCAGCGGAGGCAATTGGGTGGGCGAGCCATAGCCATTGGCATAGCTATGCTGCAAGTAATTATGATTTGGGTAAAGCTGCTGCTGCTGCTGGCTGGAAAGCTGAGGATAATAGTGCTGATTGTAGACCATGTGTGGATAAACGTGCTGCTGCTGCTGAGTTGGAGTGTTATATAGGGGTGTTGGGTACGTGGCTGGAATGTCTTGGGCATCATCACAGTGTACTAGAAAGTTGACGCTGTTAAGCGTCGCTTTGGTTTCCGCCAGCGTAGTTACAGCCAGCTCCAGTGCCGGCTGCTGCGACTGTTCCTCTTTGTTCTCTGTCTCCCTCTCTGGCTCTGGCGCCGGCTCCGGCTCACTTGTTGCCTGGGCCGTTTGCGTCAACTGCGTCTGGTGCAGCACCTGCGCCAGTATATCCAAGTCGTTAATAGTTTTCATCTCAATGTTATCGAATGGTGTAGAGTTCATATTATACTCGAAATCTGCATAGTTTAGTGAACTGTTCCGTTTATGGTGTGCAACCACTGGTGGCGCTGCTGCAGCGCCACTCAGAATGGTGGGTTGCAGTATATTATGGAAATTGCACGAGCTTATTGACTTTGGTTCGAGTTGTTCACGTGACGCAGCGGCGTTAATTGATGGTGTTTCTGTTACTGCTACTGCTTTTGTTATTGTTGGCGATTCCACAGCTAACTGCTCATCATCGTCGCTGTCGGAGGACAACTCTGCTGCACTAGGATATTCAACAGCTCCGAGCATCTCCTTTTGCTTTGCCTCCAGCGCACGCTGGCGTTCCTGTTTGCGCTGCTCCTGGCGCATCTGACGCGCCTGATGCTGCTGATGACGCATGCGACGCCAGTGCTGGCATTTGCTGAGCACACTGCGCTCCAGTTGGTAGTCATAGTGATATGCCTGCTCTTCCGCATAGTGGTTGGGTCTATATTGGGCCAAACGGTTCGCAATAGTCGGGGGCAATTGGTAAACTAACGGTGGTGGTTTATATCGTTCGACTATTTTGACGGGGACATCATCCATATTATTTGGCCAGCACTAGACATATGCGCATACACGGTGAATTTTATTAATTATAACCTACGCACTTTTTATTTGTGACTATCCGTGTTTTAGTTGATTTTGCTGTTCTCACTTCTCTTTTGTTTTTGCAAAACGATATTTAGCAAACAGCAATCGATAAAAGCTTCTTTGTTGAGACATATTGTCCGTTTAAAATATGTGTGCACACTGATTAAGTCTATCGACTATGTCCGTTAGGAGTACCGTAATATAAGTAGATTTTGAATAATAAACTTGAGATTTATTGAGTATGAAATTAGTTTAGCTTTTGATTCAACTGCAAAATACTGCTAAAACAGGTGAAAACCATCAGAGCCTAAAGAATGACGGTAACTGTCGATAAATCACATTGCAAAAGTCAACAACTTCGATATCAAAGGCGATAAGTAAATCAATCGCTTGGATAGTGCCTAAATTTCGACAAACGCGTTTCGTTTTGTTATTTTTGTGGAAAAGGCATTTGCAAAATTCTTGAAGGGTTTTGCATATGCAGGAGGTCAATGAATAAAATTGCTTGATCAGCCGCAAAATGTGCGATGCAGATAAACTAAAGCTGAGCCACCAACAACTGCTGCAGGAAATCACAACGCTGCTGGCAGCCAGTGCCGAGCCATGCGATACAAATGCATTGAGACTGAACCAGGAGCTGCAGCGGCGGCTGGAGCAGGTGCGCCGACGTATGCTGGAGCTTTTGGAGCTAGTACGCGCTCGCTACAAACGCAACGAGCAGATACTAATACGCCGTCAGAAACCGCGCTCAGCGAACGGCGGCGAAAGCGTTGGCCAGAGCGGCGCAGTTCTGCGTGGCGGAACGTTCCGGTTCAAGGGCAATCTATATTTTCGGGATGTGGACGGACGCAGTTGTCCCAACAATGAGGACTATGAGAGCCGTTGCGGCAGCGAAATGTTTCCCACCGATTTCGATATGCGCTCCAAGCACGTCTGGACCGTGCTGGACAAGAAAAATGTGGTCATGGGTATAAAGCAGCAGGTAAGTGAATGCGCTGCTTGGAGCTGGCAGAAAGCTTGTATAAGTATTTCCCATTTCCCCAACTAACAGCTGGTGGACCATGCTAACTACCAGACCAAGGCAGCAAGAGCCGCGTCCAGCCACGAGCGCAAACGCAGGGGCATCGATCTACACGTACAAACGGTAGCCAGTTTGTTGGATGCCGCCGATAGCAGCTTCAGCATTGATTGGAATCAGATTAGTACACTGGATCTAGAGCATCGTCACTCGTCATACAGCTGTGAGGCCATGTGGTTGGTTTACTTGCAGCCACAGCTTAAACGCGACGAATGGACGACCGAGGAGGACAATGCTCTGCTTTCGGCGGCCAAAGCCCATAAACTGCAAAACTGGCAAGCCATTGCGGCTGCAGTGCATCAACGTTCCGACTATCAGTGCTTTGTGCGCATGCAGACAACGCTGCGCTTTCATATGGAACCAACGAATGCTCTTCGCTGGGGGCATGAGGATAATGCACGTTTGCGCGCCGTTGTCGCACAGAATACGGTGAACGGATTGACCGACTGGTCCCAGGTGGTTGAACATTTCCCGGGTAGATCACGATCCACATTAATTGGACGCTATATGTATGTGCTGCATCCCAGCATCAGTCACGGTACGCCCACAAACACAATTGCGAGTTCATCCAATTCATATTTGCATCCTTTCCAGCGCCCTTTACGCCCAGCGAGGATCTGATGCTATTCGCAGCCGTTGAGGAATACAATGGTAAATTTAATTGCTTTCCGCGGACACTGTTTCCCAATCGTTCGCTGGCCCAGCTGCGCACACGCTATAACAATGTGTTGGCACAGCGCAATAAAACGGATCCTTGGTCCATGGAGGATGACACCAAATTGATGAGCTTTGTCACCGAGCACGGCACCTCGCAGTGGGTTAAGTGCGCCAGCCATTTGGGCAATCATACGCGCACCAGCTGCCGCACACGCTTTCTGGTCATCAAGCGGTTTCTCGAGCAGAATCCGCAGGCGACGGTGGCTGACATACCACGTCGCAAAACCCACAAAAAGACTCAAGTAACCGCCGAGAATTGGGCACAACGTTTGCAGGAATGGCAAGCGGATCCAGATTCACTGCTCATTAATCCCACCCAGAAGCCAAAGCCAAAGAAACCCAAACTGGACTCGAACGTCAATGGCAATTGTTTGGTGCCATTGCACGGCATGGACTTACACGTCTACGAGTACTTTAAGTATTCCTATAATCTGCAACTGGATGCGCCGCAGGCGCCAATGCCGCTGCCACGCAACGAACGTAACCTGTTTGTGGTGGCCAATGCGCTGCGCTTTAAGCCACCAGCGGATGCTGTCCTGCTCGTCCAGAGCATTGCACTGACCAAGCAGCTTAATCGATGCTATAGCAAAATGTTCCGTCAATTGCCGGCATTGGAAGCAAGTCAATCGGCTGGGCAACCATTGATGCTGCTGCCACCTAACTGGTCTACAATGATGGGCTTTCGTGCCATATGCATCCTATCCGTGCATTGTCGCAATCATGCCAAGATTGCGACCGACCTGAAGCCAGCCATCAGCTATGACGAATCTCAGCCAGCGGTCCAGCTGTTTCGGCAACGTTTACGAACTCTCTTTTATTACACAACGCTTCTTAGTCGCCTGGAGCCGCCATCGTTTGAACAGCTGCCAGCGGCATTGACGTCAATGCCGCGTCCAATTGTAAATTATGGCTCCTCGAAAAGCTCAGTGCCACCGCCCCCGCCGGCGCCGCAGCCAGGCAATAATTTGAGCGGCCTCAGCATTCAGGAACTGGCGCGCAGACAGATTGAGGAATTGGATGGCATAAAGCAGTCGAGGCAGCGTTTGAAAACCGTGTTTAAAGATGAGCTGAACGTTAAACAAGAGCTGAATTTCGATTAGATAAGACAACAATATTAACATCGTTTTAAATAGCTTTTATAACTTATATCGTTCTTGTGTATATATATCATAATAATAACTAACAATATGTTGCATTCCCAACAAAACCGATATTCGTGTATGGGAGTATCCCTTATAATTTATATACGTATGTATTTTAGATTATGATCTTTAGGTACTTATTACGTTTATAGCAATAAAAGCAATTTCTAATAAATCACGCTATTAGCAGCATTTATATATATATATATATATATATATATATATATATATATATATATATATATATATATATATATATATATGTATATATATATACATGTGTGTGTGATGGTGTTTATTTATTTATTGGAAGTTGCTAAAGTCCGTTTTCAGCTTGATCGTCGGCTTCTGCGGCTTGGCCAGCAAACCGCTGCGCTGCGCCTCGCTGGCCTTCTGGGCGAGATTAATTGACTGCTGCTGGTTACGTATGGCTGCCTCCAGTTTCTGGCGCAGCTCCGGCTTTTGGCACATCAACGCCTTGAACTCTTGCGGGTATTTGGGTCCGATCTTGAGCAGCCAGTTAAGGGATTGCTCATGCAGCTGGCGCTGGTATTTGGGCAATGTACGCAACTTGCTTGGCTCGGCCAGGTACCCAATGAGCACCGGCACCAGTAGCGTTAGCATTTGTATATCTGTGAAATGTGCAAAGAAAAATAGATATAAGTAGATTCAAAATTTGCGGAAAAGACAAATAACGTTGTATTAGGGTGTGTAAACACTGTTGCGTGTTTGTTATCGATATCGATAACAGCAACAGTAATTGCATGCAGTGTGCAACGACATTTAAAGCGCAATTGTGCAAATTGACAGCTACAGCTATGAACTACAACGCTTTAATATATTTAACAAATGCATATTTAGGTGCTTAAACAACGAGAGTGCAAACAAGAAACAGGTGAATGGGCGCATCTATTTACCTTGTAGCAAGTTTCCTAACGATATACAATATATTTTTTTTAATTATGTGTGTGTAATGAATGAGTTAAGCAATTGAAAGAGAAGAGACGTAGAGAAAAAGAGCAGAATATAATAATAAAAAAACGGTACTATTTGACGACGCCATGTTTGGCAGCTCAATACAATATTTGGAAACGGACTGTGTGTGTAGCTGGGTAGTGGAACGCACTAGTTGCGCTTTTTACAGGTCTGTCCCGAATATTGAACAATGCTGATTTCATATAATATATGTATATATAACTACTATCAATTTAAAATGAAACCTTAGAGATGACCTGCTTAAATAAATGTTTTTTGAATTATTTTGTAGTTTTTTGAAACTCGGCGGAACCAGTTTTGAATTTCAGCTAGTTAGGCTGAATATTTTTAGCCTATTTAGGAACATCTGGAAAGAAACATTCTTCCTAACTTTCCTAATTTGTTAGCTTCATTTTATCTCCGACATTCTTAAATGTAAATAAATATAAATGTATAAATAGTTTTCAAAAATGCTTTGAATGGGCTACTAAAAGGATTTTTCTTACTACTTTCTGGAAAGGAACCGTCAACCTAACCTAAAACTGTTTGTACACCAATTCGGAACAGACCTGACATTTCGAATAACTGTATATAATTGCTACTTACGATGTTGCGGCTCTGCTAGCTCAATAAGCTGTTCCACGGTCACAATGCTCTCGAGGGTCACCTGAAGCTCCAGTTCGCTGGCCGGCGTCTTGCTGGAGTCGGCATAAAGGGATTCAATGATGCGTGGCGCCAGCGCATGGATGTAGGGCGTGGCCGTCTTAAGGTCCGCCTGTGTGAAAATGGAACGCGTCGTCTCGATGCATTTCAGTTTCACCGACAAGTGCTCCGATTGCAGGCACTGCCGGAAGTGATTGATGCACGGATATTGCAGCGAGGGCGTTGCTACCACGGAGGCGGGCGTATGCAGTATGAATACAGCAATGGCCAGCAACATGGTGACCTCGTCCACCTTGCGCTCCTCATTATCGCCAGCGGTCTTGGTCATGTCAATAATGGTGGCCAGAGCGCTTTGGAGCAACTGCTGCCAATCCTCCTGGGTGGCAGCTTGGTGTGCCCAGCGATGCACACAGACAGAACGCAGACACTTAAGTGCCGCCTGTACGGCACAGGTGTTGGCCAGTATGCTGCTGTCGATGGCCGACTTGTTGGTTATCTCCCGCATAATGCTCGTCGTCATGTAGAGTATGGTGGGCAGTATGGTCAGGGCGCCACTGGGCGTACACAGCTCCAGCAGCTGTTCGACGCACTGCAGCCCGCTGGCGACCAGGCGGCCATTGTCATCGCCAAGCACTGAGAAGAAGGAGGCGGCATTCCGGGCATACGCATAGTCCAGCTGTAGACTGCTCTGCTTGCTGGGATTCAGGCTAGGTATTTGACGCACGAAGAGACATAGGCAGACCTCCAGCACGGCATACACATGCGAGCTGCCCGGCTGCATGACGCTACCCTCGCCCAGGTCCAGTTCCTGTTTTTCGCCTTCATTCTGATTTTCATTGGCATTGTCTGCAGACTGCTGTTGCTGTTGGGTATCGCGTCTTCTTTCTAAATCTTCGCGTGCCGCCTGTATGGTTTGCTTGAGTATCTCCACGCAGAGCAGCTGGACGAGCAGCTCATCCCGTGTGAGTATCTGGCGATGCAGAACGTGACATAGCTCAATGGTCAAGGCACGATCCTTGATCAGCTGCCGGCGCGCCCAATCCGAATCAAAGATGCTGTGCAGCGCCCGCAGGCAGCTAACAATGTTCCGGGGCTTATCCGAGCTGCGCATACTGCACAGCGCCTCCATGCAAATGCCGAAGATCATGTGGAAGCGATCAGCCGAAAGCGAGCCATGGGTGATGTGATTATTATTATTATTCGACTCGGGCGCGGACTCGGGCTGCGTGCTGCAAGGTTCCACTTGGCTTTGAGTATCCACATGCTTGGCGAAGCCTTCGTCGCGCAGCCAGAGCGCAGCTGCATATAATATGGGCGGCCAGCTGGTCATGTAGTGCGGCTTGGACGAGTTGATGGTGTCTGTGGTGTAGAAGGAGCCGCCATCGCGGGGCAACTGCGATTGAAACTCGACAGGCAGCAGCAGCAGCGCATGATCCTTCATGGCGGCCAGCCAGTGATTGGATAGATTATGCAGCTCCGGCTGCACCAAACCCAACAGGCTCTCGCCTCGATTATCCGTATCCAATTCAAGGCCGGTTACCAGTTCTGTGGCTGCGCCCGCTGGCGTAATGGTCAGCAGCGAAGCGGGCGCCTTGCCGTTGCCCAGCATGGCCACAATGTAGACCTCCGCCCAGGCCTTGAGTATGCTGAGCTTTTCCAGCGTTGCCATCGATTCGTTATACAGCTGAGTGCTGCAGTTCGTCTTCGTATAGAGCTTGTTCAGCGAGCTGACCAGCAGCTGATGCACTCGCCGTAAGTCGCTAATGTCGCGTGCCACACCGGAGCCAATCCAGGCGGAGCACACTTCACAGGCGGCGGCGGTCACATGGGAGGGCGTGTCGGGCGCAAAAGCCGGTCGTAGGGCAGCGCCCACCTGTGCCTGATACTGTTCGAGCAGCAAATGACCTGGAAACTCGGGCTCCGGCACATTGGCAAATCGATCTATGATTTCTTGCAGCGTGCGCAAACCCTCCAGCCGCAGCTGATCCGAGTCCGAAGTGGCGGCCATAAAGGACATGCGTATTAGCTCCGCCAGATGCAGAATGAGATAATCGCCGCTGCGCGACTTGATGAGCTGCTGCTCCTTGGCCTGCAACAGATCGAAATGTAACGCATTGGCCGCCTCGCAGCTGGCGATGATGCGGCGCACACATTGGGCAGCAAAGACACGGGTGGGCCAACGCGGCTGGACGGCCGGATGCGTGGAGGTGTTCTCTTCGGCACGATATTCGGTTACATCGTCGGCATACTCCTCTTCCTCATCGTCATCGTCGTCGGTTTGCGTGGACTCGCCTGTGCCGGATTTGCTGCCGGCATCCCCAGAGCCACCAGCCAGTGCTCCAGTTTGCTCCTCGCTGGAGGAGCCAGTCTCCACGGCGACGGTCAGCACCTTCTTGCAGAGGCTGAGCCAGTTGCTCAGATTATCGGCTGCCAGCATTTGCAGCATAGAAGTCAGCGTATCGTGTATGTTCTTAAGCATCTCCGCGTCTGTTTCCGTGTCCAGCATGGAGTAGAGCAGTCCGGGCAGCCCATACTCTGTTATAACCAAATCCGGACATTGATCCGGCGTAATGGCCAGCGCCAATTCGCATACCTCACGCGCCTCGCGATGCGCCAGCTGACGCAGACAGGCGACGGCCGCTTTGCGTAATATAAAATAATTACTGGCCAGCATTTTGACAAGGGTCGGGACGAGCGTATCCAGCTGCAGAGATTTGCAGGCAAACAGATGCAGCTGCTGCAGGCAGCCAATGGCCTCGGCTTGCACCAGAGGATCGGCGTGCGCTTGTAGCAGTGCCGCAGCGCATAGAAAAGAGCTGCGCATGGCAATCACGGCTGTGTTGTTGCCTTGCAGTTCCGGTCCGACGGTGGTGATCAGTGCGTTGACCACACGGCCCACACACTGATGCACATCCACGTGGGCATGCGGCACGCTCAGCAGCAGCTTCAGCGAGAGCGTCAACGTGGCCTCCACGTAGCCGCGGAACATGGGACCGCCGGAATCAGCAATCTGGGCCAACGCATAGAGCGACCAGACCTGCACCACCGGCGAGGCGCTGTCCTGGCCAAGAGCAAGCAATATCGAGACACTGGTATTAAGATGCTGTGAGCTGCTCATGCCGCCCACATAGCGATGCAAACAGCCCAGGGCATGCGAGTGCCCGGTGCGTGTTACCACATCCCGGGCCGACTTCAGCTTGTCGAAACTGTTCTGTGCCAGCTCGGCCGTAAAGTGAGAATCGGCAACGACCTGGGCCAAACGGCCGAGTGCTTCGCCGGCGGCGCAGCGTATCGTTGAATTGGTGCTGGTCAGCGAAGCGACTATCAGGCTGGTAGCGCTCTTCTTGACATCCTCCTGGCCAATGGTCGTCTTGCTATCCGTCAGATGCTTCAGCGCGTAGAGCAGCGCGGTAAATATATTCATTTGGATTGCCTCCTGGCGATTGCTCTTCGCCTGCTTTATGCACTCGGCGAAATGGTCGAGCATTTGCAACCGATGCTTGTTGGCCACCTTGGGGAAAATGGTGCCGTACAACGTCACGGACATGTCAATCACGGCCACGCCCAGGGGCAAAGGTCCCGGGCATTGTTGCGCCTTGTTAATCAGCTGTATGTTGTTGTTGTTGCTCGAAGTGCTCGCGTTTGAGCTGGCATTGCTGCCGTACTGGGCCGACCAGTTGGGCCGATACAGGCAGCAGGGATCGTGCTCCAGGGCGCCGGAGCCCGCAGCGCTATTCGGCTGAAGCTGAACGGAGAGTGGAATACAAGTTAGTAAGTGTGAAAAGCTATAATGAAATATAAGAAACTAACGAGTAAATAATACAAAAGGAACGAATAGCAAGTCAAGAGTCGAATTAGGGCTGCCTTTGTAATAAGTAAAAGCAGACAACGAGTAAGAAGGTATATAAGAGTAACGAATAACAAACAACTAGCAGATAAATCGCTGAATAGTAACGAGTAAAAACACATGCTCGCTGGTAGTCAGTTAACATTGTAAAAAAAGCTACTTGCTAATATTATAAAAAAAAAAAAACGAGAAATAAAGGCTATCTTCGGCACGCCGAAGTTATAATACCCTTGCAGACCCAACCTTTTCATAATGCTTATAGTGCTTTGCCCGTATCTAAAAGCACAGGGAAAATAGTTAATGCCGAGTTTGGGCAAAATATCTTGATAAACAAAATGTTTTTTTTTATACAACAACTTAATTTTCGACCGATCGTTCCTATGGCAGCTATATGATATAGTGGTCCGATCTTAATAGGATTTTGCATATATATGAGGAGTAAAGTAAAACTAATAAATGTCGAGTTTGGGCAAGATATGTATCTTGATAAACAAAATGTTTTTTTTATACAACAACTTAATTTTCGACCGATCGTTCCTATGGCAGCTATATGATATAGTGGTCCGATCTTAATAGGATTTTGCATATATATGAGGAGTAAAGTAAAACTAATAAATGTCGAGTTTGGTAAAGATATCTTGAAAAACCAAATGTTTTTTCATACAAAAACTTAATTTTCGACCGATCGGTTCAATGGCAGCTATATGATATAGTGGTCCGATCCAGCTGGTTTTCACATATGTGCTGCGTGCAACATCATTATCATTAAGATAGCTTTAAAACTGAAAGACTAGTTCGCATAGAAACAGACAGACGGACATGGCTCTATCGACTCGGCTGTTGATGCTGATCAAGAATATATATACTTTATGGGGTCGCAGATGTCTCCTTCTATGCGTTACACATTTCACGACAAAATTATAATACCCTCTGCAAGGGTATAAAAACAGAAATAAACAGCCGTCTTTTATATATGTGCTTTAAATCTAAGTTCAAAAGTAACGAGTAAAATTAAAACCCCAACGATCATCTATTTATCTGATTTAAATCGAGCAAGTAAGCTATAATGTAGCCAGTAGACCAATTAAATCAAAAGCAAACATCAGGTTAATATTTGTAGCAAATGGTAACGAAAAATAATAGCAGAATAACGAATTGCATATCTACTCGCTTGTTTAGCAGCGAGTGGGTAAAGTAACGAGCTATTCAGCATGCGAACCTAAATCGTCATCTTTTCAGGGGCATAGGGCCAACACTTACATGCTCGCCATCGACTTTGCGATTCGGCTCCATCTGGTTAAACGATTTTGCATATACAGAATGGGGGAGGTAGAAGATAGTTTCGGTTACACATTTAGAAAGCTATTGGAAATTACCATAGTCTAACCCTAGCTTATAAAAGTATTGGGTTCGCAACATACCTGATCCTCGATAGTGCGATGGTTGGTCTCCTGAAGCCAAGTGCCCAAAATAATGGAATCATCGCCATGGCAAAGCGTGCGCAGTAGAGAATTCGTCGTATTGGCCGCATTATCCGACAAGGTAAATTCCGAGACGAGCATGCGCAAAAGATGGGTATAGGAAGCCTCCAGAGCAGTGGGCGGCAGCAGGGTCAGCGTCTCAAAGAGACGCAAACGCACCATGGCGGCAGGTGCCTTCAGCTGGGTGCCATAGCTCTTGAGTACAGTGGCCAAGCTGGCAACGAAAAATAAAAAAACCGTTAATATTGAGATTGAGTTATTATAACAGTTGACTCACTTGACCAACATGGCGAGCGCGCTTTCGATGGGCGTGAGCAGACGCCGCGTAATGTCCTCGCTGACCAGATCCGGGCAATTGAGCAGAAAACTATGCATGACCGAGAGGGCACCGGCACGTCCCTCAAGAGTCACCTGCCAGGTGAAAGCATCGCCGCGCGCCTTCTCCGATTCGAGCTCCTTGTTGGATCGCGGAAAGGAGTTGCGCCAAAGCAGCAGCATGCGTGGCAACAGGCCCTTGACCACCGGCGATCCAAGCGTCATGATGGCGCCAATTAATAGCCAGCCGGCCTGGGTGCGATGCAGCGACATGCGGCTATTCTGGGAAGCAGAGCGTAACAACTCCTCGGCACAATTGAACACCACTTTGCCCTTGGTGTGCGGTATGCCCAGGGGCGAGTAGCGAGCGCTACCCAAAATGGCCGCTAAGGCGCAGCTATAGCCCGCAACGGCCTCCGGTGAGGAGCGCATCTGTTCAATGGCATCGATAAAGCGATCGATGAGCGGCGTTATTTGGCTGGGCACCGCAATGCAGCAGCTGCGCAGACACCAGGAGGCGGCCAGACGTGCCGCGGCACACGGATGCACAAGCACCGCGCAGGTGGCATCGATGGCGTTTAGGGATTGATCTGTTAGCAAATTCTGGGCCGTTGTGCCCAGTCCAATAAACAGAGAGCTAAGCTCCTGCAGGGCGCATACCAACAGGTGCTGACTGAACAGTGTCTCCTGGTTCGAGTCCTTGGCATTCTCCGGATTAAAATCAATTGAGTTCATTTGTTTGGCCACCAAATGGATGAGCTCCTTGCAGGCGGCGCTTTGCGCCTTCTCACCCAGCATCTTGCCAATGGTGGAGCGCAGTATAAAGTTGATGCACTTGCGCGAATAGACGGCATCCACATGCGAACAAGCCGCCTTCGGATTAGCCACCAAATCCAGCACATGGGCAAGGAATGTGCCCAGCTGTCGCTCCAGCCAAACGCTGCCCATGAACTGCACGAATACCACATAGGCGTGGGTTACGCCAACGCGCACCTCACGATTGACGCCGGAACTGCCCTTGATTATCTCGCCGGTGCCCTTCAGAAAGGAGGCGCCACCACGTAAAAAGCCAGACATAAGTATGCCCAGTGCCTCGTCCAGAGAGACCAGACGCAAGGCGCCGCCTTTAGCTGCTTGCAGTGCGGCGGCCGCAGCCTGGGCTTGAGCGGACTTCTTGTTGCTCGCCGCCAGCTCGGCCAGCTGCTGTGTGTAGGCGAGCAGTGTGCCCAGCAGCTGGGCAACAGCGCAGCGCACCTCATAGTTGCTGCCGTCAAAGGCGCGAAAGCACAATGTGCCCAGGTTCTCCAGTTCCGTCTGGTACAGAAACGATGCACTGTAGATCATCTTAAGTATACAACGGGCGGCGGCCACGCGCACCGCCATCACGCGATCCAACAGGCAATGCTTGGCCGCCTTATAGATATCCTTGTGCACATTGGCAATGGCGGTGCCCATACCAGCGCTGACCTTCTCTAGTGTGTGCATGATTTCGATCCGTGCCTGCGATTCGGCGTTGCGCAGGGTACGTATAAGGATTTGCACGGTTTCCTCATAGGTGCGACCCATCATGCGTCCGAGCTTCTCATACATGGACCCCAGCACGCAAATGGCGGCACTGCAATTGAAACAATTGGATGGCCGGCTTGGGATTTAATATTTATCACAGCTACTTACAGCTTTGTGGGCAAATAGCTCGGCGAATCATCCTTGTTCTTCAGTATATCGTTACAAGCGTTGA
This sequence comes from Drosophila virilis, assembly GCF_030788295.1. Taxonomy (NCBI): domain Eukaryota; kingdom Metazoa; phylum Arthropoda; class Insecta; order Diptera; family Drosophilidae; genus Drosophila; species Drosophila virilis. Next base: position 32,662,784 of record NC_091544.1, read on the forward strand.
CCGTATCGAAGAGCATAAAGGTATCGCCCACAGAGAAGAGTGTCGCGAGTGCGCTGGCTATCAACTTGCGCATGGGCGGACCCGGTGCGCCCTGTATGCGCTCTAAGAGCTGTTGGACAAGCTTTTTCTGTCCCGTTTTGATCTCATGCTTGGGCATGTGTGGCAGCGACTTCTCCAGATAACGTAACCATTCCAGCTCAAAAACTGCACGCTTATGTTCCGGCAGCTGCTTCACTGCCTCCTCGTTGAGTGTCAAACTGTGGGCGAGCTCCATTTCGTCGCGTGCCGATGTCGAGTCTTCCGTTGGCTTGCCGGCTGCTGCGGTGTCGTCACTGTGTATAAATGATCTGCAATGCGAATGGAATGTTTTTAATTAATTAAAATACATATATACGCATATAATCTTCTGAGTGTGCACACATGGTGTGAGAATGATGATGATTAGCAGCCGTTGATCTCATTTCAAATGCGTGCTTCTCAATTTCGACAGAGTTAAGCAACATTAGCGTAACAGTGACTGACAAATATATTGTGACTTATATCGATATCGATAATTTCTCATCGATTCACATCGATAGAGCTAGATCTCTAATATTTTGTGCATATGTATGCTAAGTTCACCATAAGATGAGGTCATGGAATATTCCTTGTGAAATTTAGCCACGCTTTATTTTGATTTCCTTAGATCTTGTGTGTGTTCATTATAATTGCGTTTCATAGTTTACAGCTAATCCATCATATTGAGAATAAAATTGAAGACAAAAATTGAACGCAGCGGTTTTTAACATTTTTTGAAGATCTACAATAATATTTTACATTATTCTATGTAGTTATGTGTTTGTGATTTTATACATTATCGTCCAACATATTTATGATAAACTCAAAATACAATACTACACACAGTCACTGACATTCAGAAGTTGCAGTCACAATATTGCTCATATATACTTCCCACTCACTCATGCCCACTCAAAAATTTCGAAATCTGTGCGATCAATTTTCATTGGCTGCTTATCGATAAATTGCAGCCTTTGATTGCCATTGACCTTGGGCTTGCCAACTGTCATATAAAAAAAATCTAAGAAGAAGGTCACACTGGCGGACTAGTCGACCAATTGAAAATGTTATGCATCACTTAAGCTAAATAAATGCGATGACTCTTGTTAAATATTATATTATACGAACACATAAAGGGAAGCTGTAGAGAAACGCATACAATCACAACTATAGCAATATACATATGTACCCATACAATGGATAAGTGTGCGCTATCGCCTTGGGCCGATAAAAAGCAACCGTTGACATACATAGCGCACATCCTACACAAACTCACACATATGCAGGGTAAATGTGAAAAGTCAAGAGGAGCCAAATTCTAAAGAGGGTGTCGCCCCTAAACAAAGACATGAAACGGCAACCCCTTTGTCTTGTTCTGCGCAAAATTATGTTCTAGCCGGTTGTGGGGCAATGGTTATGGCTATAGATATGGCTGCTGCCGCTGCCGCTGCTGCTTGAAGTTGCAACACAATGGGGCTAACGGTTTAAGGACTGCTTTTGTTCGCAAAAAAAAAATCAGAAATCAAAGCCATGCAGAACAATTGGCGACGCCAGGCTCGAGTTACATAAGACGCCTTGCAACTGTAAGTGCCGCCACAAGGTTTGAGGTCATGCGGCTGGCGTCAGTTGAGCGTAAAAGGAAACAAGTAAAACCTGTAAGGTGCAGCAGGAAAATAAAAATACGGAGAAGAAAAAAAAACTTAGAACTGCAGCACAGACAATTACAAACTCCCCACACATACAGCCCACCCCAAATTTATCCCGTTTCACCGCGTCCCGTACAGACTGCAGACTTGTGTGTGTGTTATTGTTGTTGGTGGTGGGTTTTGTTTTAATTGTTGTCGGTTGCGGGCAAATTTATTTACCTGCGCGCCTCGTTGATGACTTTGCGCAGAAACTGCGGCGTGCGTGCAAAGTTTAAGTTTTCCATTGTGCAATTTACAACTTTGATTTAAAAAAAACTTTCTTTTGGCCAATTATTTTCAGCAGCGGCGCCGTCACCGCTTGCAACTTTCACACAAATCGATAAATTTTGTTCATGCCACAAATATTTGAGTACAAAACTTGTGCTTGCATTTTTTTTAACTTGCTTTTTTTCTTTACTACACAGATTGCAAGTGGTTAATGATAATTGGTTGTCTTTTATTGACTGTAAGATAATTGCAAATTTATTTGACTACTTAAAGCAAATTAATTGGAAGCAACAACGCAACGGCACTTGCTTCGCGCTCCAAATACAAACAGCAACTGGAACCAAACAGCGGCAGCAGAGAGCGGCATAGCCAACGCCGCTTAGGCATCACAGCGAGAGAGAGAGATAGAAAGAGACATATTTGCGAAATGTTATGTGGCGAGAACAAGTGTGTGACGTCACATGCGTTATTTTGAATATGCATTTTCTAAAATTTTGATAGTTCTTGGCGAATATATTTATAGAATAAGATGCCGTTTTTTTTATTGTTACAAATTTGTTGGTACAAGTAAACACTAACATGTAAGTTGCAACGCTTTAAATTCAGGGAGCTTTGAATATTGAATTTTACTTTATATAAATTCTTAGCGAATATTTTAATGGAATACATATTCAGCAGACATGAGTATTATCATACATTTAGTATTATGTTAAATAATACAAATCCGGACTGCTTTATGTTTGACATTTGTCAATTCATGTTCAGAAATTTGAGACGCCATAAGCGCAGTTTCGTGCGTAACCTTTTAATTGCGCCAAGTTCAGGGCATGGGCGACGCGCGGACTGCTAACAAAAAATAAGAGAAAACAAGAGAGCGAAGAGCGCGCCTACGTGCTTCTCTTGTGGAGTGACTTGTGTACACGCGCGAGTGTGTGAGCGTGGGCAAGATTTATTGATGACGTCGTCACAGCTGTTGACAGCCGCCGTTCGTGCAACAAATTGGCCAGTCGTTATCGATAACTTACACATACACTCGAGAACATATTAAAGTTGGTGGGCGGGCTATCCAAACTGTGTCAATGTGTCAAATGCTCGATTTGAAATGAATATATTATGAATTAAGAATTTATTATGCGCTCGATGAATGGACAAAAAACACTTAAGAACTAGGGCAAAAACTGCATGCTGGGTATGTGAACGAGCGCCTTGGACGTGGGGCTATTCGGATTGCCCAGATCCTTAAGAATGCCCTGCACACGGGCCACCACATCGCTGCGCTGTATATCGCCACGGTCCAGCATGCGCTGGAACAGGGTGTGCAACTGCCGCGTGGACGAGGCATTCGACAGCTCGAACAGCTGCTGCAGCAACTCATCCGAGTAGCCCTCGTATTTGCTCAAATTCGCCGCTTTGGCATCACGCTTGAGCAGATCGTAGACAAGCAGAAAGTCCACATACGGCTTGGTGGGCGGCACACGTTTCTTGCCCGCCGTCGATGTGCTGCTCCAGCGATCCATGGCCGACTCAAAGTCAAAAGCGGCACGCCCATAATTATCATCATATAGACGCAAGAAGTTATCCAAGGATTCCACATCGTTGGTGAAGTCATCGTGCAGCGCCTCCGTCTGTATATCACGGATCAGTGAGAGCGGCAGTCTATCAAAGTCCGCATCATCGTGAATCTCATCAAACAGTGCCTGACCCTCCAGCGGCGCAGGTGACCGCCTGCCTCCAGCTGGTGCATACAGCGCTGGTCCATGTTGCGGCGTTGGCGCTGCTGTCGGTTTTTCCGTGGTTGTGGTCCGTTGCGGCATCTCCCACCAGCTGGGTGGCTGCCACCAGCCGCTGGTGCTGCCCATGGGACGTAGCGTTGTGCTGCTGGGTTTAACAGCAGCAGCAGCTGGCTTTGGGCTGGTCGGTGGCAACGGGCTGGTGCTCGCAGCCTGCTGATCTTCAGCACTGAACGGCGGCTCCGCCGTGGTGCTGGAGAGCGGCTCGTATTGCAGCAGATCGATGTAGTAGGCCAGCGCCTGCATGGAAGCGGGCAGATAGCTGTTCAGCAGATTCGCCGGCTGGCCGGGCGAAAGCAGACCAAGCAGCAGCAGCAGCCGCAGCTCTAGCCGCAGACATTTTCCCGTAAAAGAACTGCGCATTTTTACGAACGCTTTTTATGTTTTATTTGAGTTTTTTAGTCAGGGGTTTTCAAGCGATTTGCGCGGCAGAGAGACAGTTTGGTAACTGAAAGTTGGCAGACGACAGCAAGAATCTTCAAGAGACTGAAGCTGGTTTCACGAATTGGATGCTCAGTTAAAGTTTTTTTCTAATACCCTGTAGCCAAATAAATGGCCAAAAAGAGTTTGATGCAAGCTTCTTGTAGACGTAATAAAATAAAATAAAAAGGCTTTCGAATTTCATATCAAAACTTTATATATATCGGAAGGTGGGGAAGCTACAGTTTGAATAGAACTGCCTTTTTCTGATGAAACTATTCTAATGGACAGTTTTCTTAGGCGGGCATCTGAATCCTTTGTTGCCAAAGGAATTTGCTGCCGTCACATACAAATTATATGGAAGTAGAAAATTTTGAAACTGGAAAAATTATGCATTTTTTGAACGAAAATCTTAAAAAGTAAATTGCAACTCTTTGGACATATCTTCGAAGCAGACATTTACAGGGTATCTTGCTGTCGTTTACTATGCATTTTAATATTTTTTTTTTTGTGGCAAACTTGTTAAACAGAGGCCAGCGACCGCATTTGTGTTGCGTCAAAAATATGTATTTTTTTGGTAATCGTCGTTGTCCTCACGCTTTGTTCTTGGAAAGAGTGAAAGATTTTTGAGTGTGCGCCATAAACCAGTTTTGGCATGGGCGAAGGCAGCTGTTAAATATTCATAAGCCGCAAACATATAAACCTGAATATCCATATATATATATATATATTTTTTTTTTGAAAATCACGAGAGTCACACTACATCAAAGTGCAGTTTGAACTGAACTGCATGGTTGTGAAGCAATTGACAATCCGCATCCGTTATCGATCAATTTAATCGAGAGCAGGAGCTGCAGCAGCAGCTGTTGGCTGGCAAAAAGAGGGCGAGAGAGAGAGAGAGAGAGCGAGACAGCGCAAACCTGTTGAGGCGGCCGTCGCACTCTCTTGTTGTTGTTTTTGTCTTGTCTAGGCTGTGTTTTCGCTTTCTCAAGCAACAACAACAACTAATACTGGGACAAGGTAAACAGGCCAACATCAGTCAATAACCCGGCAGAACATAACGGTTAAATAAGCCGAGACCGAATTATATACAATTAAGCAGAGTATTTTAGCCCACTACTGTTATATAGCTCTTAACACTCGTGTGGTTATAAAAACCTATATTTAATGCTGTCGTGTCGTGTTGTCGCAGTCTCAAATGACAGCGCAGCACCCACACCCGCAGTCGCAACACACACGCATACACACGTTGCGTGCATGCACAAATGTTTGCATTGCACTTAATTAATAAGCGAATCGTAGTGCAAACTTACCGCTGAACAGTTTGCGTGAACTTTAGTACACTTAAATGGCCACTATCACATGTTTATTGCTTTTAATTGAAACAAATAAGTTGATTTTTCACTGAATTTTATGCAGATACCACTACGCGTTGATATGTGTTTGTGTATGCGTCAAATCGATAACTGGGCCTATTAGTCGTTGCTAGGCAAAACGATAGTAGGCACGACATATCGAAAGCGGACAGCTGTTTTGAACTATATGCATATCGATAACATTTAATTGCACGTGTTGCAATGTTTGGTTTTGTTTGATAGTTTGATTTAAATTTGTTTCTATTACGATCAGATAAATTGGAAAGCAAACAAAAACAAAAACAATGGCACGCAGACCAGAGCACTCGGCACCGCCAGAGATCGTAAGTCAAACGTTTACAAAATCAACATTTAAAATGACTTGTACTCTGTTTTACAGTTCTACAATGACGATGAAGCCAAGAAGTACTCCACAAAGTGAGTTTTCGGCGCTTTGTTTATCTGCACGTCATTTGTTTATTTGTTTCCTTATTAGCACACGCATAATTGAAATTCAGGTGGAAATGGCAGAACGTGCTCTGGAGCTGCTGGCGCTGCCGGATGACGACGAGCCACGTCTTATTTTAGACATTGGTTGTGGCTCTGGACTTTCGGGCAGCGTGCTCGAGGATAGCGAACACATCTGGATTGGCATTGATATATCCAAATCTATGCTCGATATTGCCGTCGAGCGCGAGGTAGCCGGCGATGTTATATTGGGTGACATGGGGGAGGGCATGCCCTTTAGGCCAGGCACCTTCGATGGCGCCATATCTATTTCGGCGCTGCAGTGGCTCTGCAATGCGGACAAATCTTATCACAATCCACACAAGCGCCTATTGAAATTCTTTAGCACATTATTCTCCTGCCTGACGCGCACGGCACGCGCTGTCTTTCAGTTTTATCCCGAGAATTCGGATCAAATTGAAATGGTGACGGCGCAGGCCATGAAGGCGGGCTTCTATGGCGGCCTAGTGGTTGATTATCCAAACTCGGCTAAGGCCAAGAAATACTATTTGGTGCTGATGACGGGCGGCTCCGCGGAACTGCCGAAGGCTTTAGGTAAATCGATATTCCATCAGAATGAATCATTTGTTTCATTTGTAATGTTATTGTTAGGCTCGCCGGAGGAGGAGCGCCGCATTAACTACATAAAGAAGCGCGATGCTTGCCGCGATGCACGCGGCAAGGCGCCCAAGAAATCACGCGATTGGATACTGGCTAAAAAGGAGCGTCGCCGTCGCCAGGGCCTCGAGACGCGTCCAGACACCAAGTACACGGCGCGTAAGCGCAGCGGTCGATTCTGAGGATTTTTAAATATACAGTTTAACGTACAATTTGCGTATTTATTTTAAACAGTTAAGCTTAAACCTATGCTAAAGTGAACTAGACTGCTTTTTGGCTACACCTCGTCCGTTGATGTGGCACTTGGTACTGCCTTCTGATCCTGATCTTGCTTGTAACGATCCTCCGCCCTGCGCTTGGGCGTATCGTACGATGTCTCAGCCATAAACATCAGGTACATGGCTATGCCCGCAAATATAAAGGCAAACATAACTAGATCATTTTCAATAGATATTCTACTCTGCTCCTTTTGCATACGCAATCGCTCGTGCTTGGCCTGCATCGTCTGGCGTCGTTCAAAGCTTTTGCCATAGTGTGCCCGACTCCATTCATCGAAATCGTAGATGGGCGTGCGTCCTTCAGCATCGGCCACCTTGGACTTCTTAAATCGAGACTTATAGAATTTGGTCTCTGCGTCATCTTCGACTTTTACTTCCACATCGGGTATATCCTGCGCGTACTGTGCACCGGCTGTATGCACAATGCCTTTGTCGTAGAGGCGTCGCAGTCGAAAATTGCCAAGTACCTCATAGGCCTGGCTGATCTCGCGAAACTTTTTGGCTGCGCTTTCGCTGCCCTTGTTGCGATCCGGATGGTAGATCATGGAGAGCTTATAATAAGCCGCCTTGATTTCGTTCTGTGTGGAGCGTTTGCCAATGCCCAGGGCATCGTAATGGTTGAGCTGCCATTGAGCGTGTGTTGTGTGCAGGCAGCGCGTTAGCAGGCGGCACAGCAGCTGGCCATGATGCAGCATGACTTGTAGGGACGCACGATAATAACTTATTATTACTTGTTATATCACATTATTTTGGTCAGCCAAACAAATACATGTGCGTCAAATTAGCGGCGGTGAGTTAGCGTCGAATTTTGGTACTTGGTATCGGAAAAGGAATCGGTCACTTTAAAATGCATTTATTTATGTTTTTAAGCACAAAACCAAATAAATTTAAATGCAGAATTGCAATAAATTAAATTATTTACTATCTATATTCATTTATTTTTGAATTTTAATTTATAATATGGGTAAACCAAGGCGTTAAAATATTAGCTTTTCACCATTCCATAAACATTTAAATTTAGGGACGATGGCCCCGAAAACCGCATATACACGATTAAAGCCTATAGTTTCTCCTACCCAACTGTGAAAATTTGATTAAAATCGTCGGTACCATTTTTAAGATATTTGGAAAAGAGTGCAACAACCCCCAAGTCAGCCCCATATAAAATGACCGCAAAAAATCAACCTTGTTTTCGAGCCCTTATTTCTTAGCTCAGAGACAATGGCCCTCAATGCACGGTATACCCTCTTGTAGATAGATATTTTAAGAAGCTTTAGGCACTAATTTTAAGTAAATGGACGGTACAGATTTTGAGAAAATTAATTAATTGTAAGCCAACCTCATATAGTTCATTCAAAAAGTCTATCGAACTGCTAGTTCCTACGTGAACTGAATCACTGCCTGGCATCAGTGTTGAACAATTTTGTACAGAACTGAGCGGGAACCAACTCAATTTGAATTATATGTAATCATGAAAAAATGGGAAGGACTCAAAGTAAATTAAATTAAAAAGTCAAAAAAAATTATATGAGAAGTATTAAGTCATACTTAATAGCGCAGTTTATGAAAAAAATGCAGTTTTCCAATTTTTTCTTTACATCCTATGTTAATGCAAAAAAACAACCTGGCAATATTATATATCATACTGTTAAATGGCGCCATATTTTAAACTTTATTATTTAATTTCTGCGAACGCGGCCCCAAATGCACGGTAGTTGTGCATATAGAGCACGATTTATCAATCATTTTGCTATTTATTTCATTAAAATCATCGGTACAGATTTTGAGAAATTCTCATTTTTCTATTTCTCTCATAACATCCTATGTTAATGCAAAAAAACAACCTGGCAATATTATATATCATACTGTTAAATGGCGCCATATTTTAAACTTTATTATTTAATTTCTGCGAACGCGGCCCCAAATGCACGGTAGTTGTGCATATAGAGCACGATTTATCAATCATTTTGCTATTTATTTCATTAAAATCATCGGTACAGATTTTGAGAAATTCTCATTTTTCTATTTCTCTCATAACATCCTATGTTAATGCAAAAAAACAACCTGGCAATATTATATATCATCTGTACCGATGATTTTAATGAAATAAATAGCAAAATGATTGATAAATCGTGCTCTATATGCACAACTACCGTGCATTTGGGGCCGCGTTCGCAGAAATTAAATAATAAAGTTTAAAATATGGCTGCCATTTAACAGTATGATATATAATATTGCCAGGTTGTTTTTTTGCATTAACATAGGATGTTATGAGAGAAATAGAAAAATGAGAATTTCTCAAAATCTGTACCGATGATTTTAATGAAATAAATAGCAAAATGATTGATAAATCGTGCTCTATATGCACAACTACCGTGCATTTGGGGCCGCGTTCGCAGAAATTAAATAATAAAGTTTAAAATATGGCTGCCATTTAACAGTATGATATATAATATTGCCAGGTTGTTTTTTTGCATTAACATAGGATGTTATGAGAGAAATAGAAAAATGAGAATTTCTCAAAATCTGTACCGATGATTTTAATGAAATAAATAGCAAAATGATTGATAAATCGTGCTCTATATGCACAACTACCGTGCATTTGGGGCCGCGTTCGCAGAAATTAAATAATAAAGTTTAAAATATGGCGCCATTTAACAGTTTGATATATAATATTGCCAGGTTGTTTTTTTGCATTAACATAGGATGTTATGAGAGAAATAGAAAAATGAGAATTTCTCAAAATCTGTACCGATGATTTTAATGAAATAAATAGCAAAATGATTGATAAATCGTGCTCTATATGCACAACTACCGTGCATTTGGGGCCGCGTTCGCAGAAATTAAATAATAAAGTTTAAAATATGGCTGCCATTTAACAGTATGATATATAATATTGCCAGGTTGTTTTTTTGCATTAACATAGGATGTTATGAGAGAAATAGAAAAATGAGAATTTCTCAAAATCTGTACCGATGATTTTAATGAAATAAATAGCAAAATGATTGATAAATCGTGCTCTATATGCACAACTACCGTGCATTTGGGGCCGCGTTCGCAGAAATTAAATAATAAAGTTTAAAATATGGCTGCCATTTAACAGTATGATATATAATATTGCCAGGTTGTTTTTTTGCATTAACATAGGATGTTATGAGAGAAATAGAAAAATGAGAATTTCTCAAAATCTGTACCGATGATTTTAATGAAATAAATAGCAAAATGATTGATAAATCGTGCTCTATATGCACAACTACCGTGCATTTGGGGCCGCGTTCGCAGAAATTAAATAATAAAGTTTAAAATATGGCGCCATTTAACAGTATGATATATAATATTGCCAGGTTGTTTTTTTGCATTAACATAGGATGTTATGAGAGAAATAGAAAAATGAGAATTTCTCAAAATCTGTACCGATGATTTTAATGAAATAAATAGCAAAATGATTGATAAATCGTGCTCTATATGCACAACTACCGTGCATTTGGGGCCGCGTTCGCAGAAATTAAATAATAAAGTTTAAAATATGGCGCCATTTAACAGTATGATATATAATATTGCCAGGTTGTTTTTTTGCATTAACATAGGATGTAAAGAAAAAATTGGAAAACTGCATTTTTTTCATAAACTGCGCTATTAAGTATGACTTAATACTTCTCATATAATTTTTTTTGACTTTTTAATTTAATTTACTTTGAGTCCTTCCCATTTTTTCATGATTACATATAATTCAAATTGAGTTGGTTCCCGCTCAGTTCTGTACAAAATTGTTCAACACTGATGCCAGGCAGTGATTCAGTTCACGTAGGAACTAGCAGTTCGATAGACTTTTTGAATGAACTATATGAGGTTGGCTTACAATTAATTAATTTTCTCAAAATCTGTACCGTCCATTTACTTAAAATTAGTGCCTAAAGCTTCTTAAAATATCTATCTACAAGAGGGTATACCGTGCATTGAGGGCCATTGTCTCTGAGCTAAGAAATAAGGGCTCGAAAACAAGGTTGATTTTTTGCGGTCATTTTATATGGGGCTGACTTGGGGGTTGTTGCACTCTTTTCCAAATATCTTAAAAATGGTACCGACGATTTTAATCAAATTTTCACAGTTGGGTAGGAGAAACTATAGGCTTTAATCGTGTATATGCGGTTTTCGGGGCCATCGTCCCTAAATTTAAATGTTTATGGAATGGTGAAAACCTAATATTTTAACCCCTTGGTTTACCCATATTATAAATTAAAATTCAAAAATAAATGAATATAGATAGTAAATAATTTAATTTATTGCAATTCTGCATTTAAATTTATTTGGTTTTGTGCTTAAAAACATAAATAAATGCATTTTAAAGTGACCGATTCCTTTTCCGATACCAAGTACCAAAATTCGACGCTAACTCACCGCCGCTAATTTGACGCACATAACAAATACACAGCTGCTTGCACCTGCACTCGATAGGCCTTATCGATTAACGATAAGTCACGATTACAGCTGTTTTGGCAACGCGAACATGCGAATGGCAATTTGAAAACTGTTGCTGCCGCTCGGCTATTTTTTTTCGGTTTTTCCTTTTGGACGTTATTTATATATAGAACGTTGGAGAGGTTGCTTGAAATTTTCAATACAGCGTGCTTGTTTTTCACATGTGTGTGTGTGTATGTGTGATCGAGAAGTTTCTGCAGCAATTGATTTGAGGCCAAACGGTATAAAAGAAGCGAAAAACAACCGAAAATTGTGAGTCACTCGCATTGCTATTAAAGCATCTGCACTGTGCATAGCTAAAATAATTGTTTTTCATTTAGAAATATTGTATAATCATGACCACTGACGATACCACCGCTGCCGCCGAAGCCATTAGTCACAAGGATAAAGGAAATGAGGCTTTCAAAGCCGCCAAATGGACGGATGCCGTGCAGGAGTACAGCGCCGCGATCAAGCTGGGCGCCAAGCATAAGGAACTGCCCGTATTCTATAAGAATCGTGCGGCTGCATATTTAAAGCTAGAGAAGTATACGGAGGCTGTAGACGATTGCAACGAGTCGCTGCGTCTGGGACCCAATGATCCCAAGGCGTTGTTCCGGCGCGCACAGGCTTACGAGGCATTGAACAAACCCGAGGAGGCGTATAAGGATGCTACGGCGCTGTTCAAAGCCGATCCAGGCAACAAATCTGTGCAGCCCATGCTGCAGCGCCTGCATCTGATTGTACAGGAGAATGCGGCGCGCAATGCACAAACCGCAACTAAGGTGAAGCAAATGATGGAGTTGGCCTTTGATTTTGCTGCGCCCATCGAGAAGCGGCGGTCGGGCGCCAATAATTTGGTGGTGCTGGCCAAAGAGCCCGCAGGCGCCGATTTGCTGTACAAGGAGCAGTGTGTCACGAAGATAGCCACGCTTGCCAAAGTGGAGAAGGACGAGGAAATCTACTTGAATATGGTGCGCGTGGTGGCCTCGCTGTGCGAGAACAGCGTGGAGCGCACCAAGGGCGTGCTCACCGAACTGGGCATACCCTGGTTTATGCGTGTGCTCGACCAGAAGCACGAGGATTGCGTCAGTACCGCACAGTTCTGTTTGCAGACCATCATCAATTCACTGTCCGGCCTCAAGAACAAGCCGGACGCCAAGCCAAACAAGGAGCTGTGTCAAAAGCATAACCGTGAGATTGATACGCTGCTCACGTGCCTGGTTTACAGTATTACGGATCGCACCATTTCGGGCAAGGCGCGCGATGCAGTCATTGAGCTGCTCACACGAAATGTCCACTACACGGCCCTGGAATGGGCAGAGCGTCTGGTGGAGATACGCGGTCTGTGTCGCCTGCTGGAGGTGTGTTCCGAGCTACAGGACTACAAATACGAGAGCGCCATGGATATTACCGCATCGTCGAGCACAATTGCCTCGGTGTGTCTGGCCCGCATCTACGAGAACATGTACTATGACGAGGCCAAGCTGCGTTTCACGGAACAAATTGATGAGTTTGTCAAGGACAAACTGCTCTCGCCCGATATGGAGTCCAAGGTGCGCGTGACCGTGGCCATTACGGCGCTGCTCAATGGTCCACTCGATGTGGGCAATCAAATTGTGGCCAGAGAAGGTGCGTATACTACCTTTTAATACTCCTTATTTTTATTTAGAAATTGTTTTTTTTTCTTTTAGGAATTCTGCAAATGATCCTGGCCATGGCTACCACGGATGACTTGCTGCAGCAGCGCGTGGCCTGCGAATGCCTTATAGCAGCCTCCTCGAAGAAGGACAAGGCGAAGGCTCTGTGCGAACAGGGCGTGGATATACTCAAGGGACTGTATCACTCCAAGAACGATGCCATTCGCGTGCGCGCCCTGGTCGGTCTGTGCAAGCTGGGCAGCTATGGCGGACAGGATGCGGCCATAAGACCATTTGGCGATGGCGCCGCTTTGAAGCTAGCCGAAGCTTGTCGCCGCTTTCTCATCAAACCCGGCAAGGACAAGGACATACGACGCTGGGCTGCCGATGGCTTGGCCTATCTAACGCTCGATGCGGAGTGCAAGGAGAAGCTGATCGAGGACAATGCATCCATACACGCGCTCATGGACTTGGCTCGCGCTGGGGATCAGTCGTGTCTGTACGGCGTTGTTACCACCTTTGTGAATCTGTGCAATGCCTACGAAAAGCAGGAGCTGGTGCCCGAAATGGTGGAGCTGGCCAAGTTTGCCAAACATCACATACCCGAGGAGCATGAGCTGGACGATGTGGATTTTGTGAACAAGCGCATAACCGTGCTGGCCAATGAGGGCATTACCACAGCGCTCTGTGCTCTGGCCAAGACCGAGAGCCACAACTCACAGGAGCTGATTGCCCGTGTGCTGAATGCCGTCTGCGGTCTGCAAGAGCTGCGCGGCAAGGTGGTGCAGGATGGAGGTGTAAAGGCACTTCTGCGCATGGCGCTGGAGGGCACGGAGAAGGGCAAACGGCATGCCAGCCAAGCGCTGGCACGCATCGGCATCACCATTAATCCGGAGGTGGCATTTAGCGGACAGCGTTCGCTTGATGTTATACGGCCGCTGTTGAATCTACTATATCAGGATTTCACGGCATTGGAGAACTTTGAGGCACTGATGGCGCTCACCAATTTGGCCAGCATGAATGAGAGCGTGCGTCAGCGCATTATCAAGGAGCAGGGCGTCTCCAAGATCGAGTTCTATTTAATGGAGGATCATTTGTATCTGACACGGGCCGCTGCCCAGTGCATATGCAATCTGGTCATGTCTGATGATGTGGTGAAAATGTTTGAGGGCGAGAACGACCGTGTCAAATTTCTGGCACTGCTCTGCGAGGATGAGGACGAGGAAACGGCCATGGCCTGCGCCGGCGCTCTGGCCATGCTCACCTCCGTCTCCACCAAGTGCTGTGCCAAGCTACTGAACATTGCCAGCTGGCTAAATATTCTTCATACGCTAATTGCCAATCCCAGTCCGTCCGTGCAGCATCGCGGCGTTGTTATCATACTCAATATGATCAATGCGGGTGCCGATATTGCCGCCAAACTCTTCGAAACGGACATCATGGAGCTGCTCAGCGGTCTCAGCCAGCTGCCCGACGAGGCGCGTGCCAAGGCGCGCGAGGTGGCCACCCAATGCCTGGCGGCTGCCGAACGCCAACGCATCATCGAGCGATCCGATGATGCCGAAATCCCAGACGTATTTGCCGAAAGTGCCAAAATCACCGAAATCGTCGATGATGATTGAGTTGCCTTTTACAGTAGCTTTTACATCTCATCCACTCTTTCATCTAACAATTCACCAGCGAGTCTTTCACTGTGTCACTTAATTTATTTTCGAATCACTTTCTTAAAGTGTACTTAAGCTTAATGTGTTTTTAATTCTGTACGAATTTATAATAAATTCAAAAAAATGTTTCGTTTAAAACAACTGCTTTTTATGCCCATTTAAAAATGGGTTAAAAGGGTATATTGCAAAATGTAAATGTATGTAACAGGCAGAAGGAACCATCTCCGACCCTATAAAGTTCTTGATCAACGTCTAGCCATGTCCGTCTGACCTGTCTGTCCGTCTGTCCTATAAACGAGCGCATAGCGCTAGCTGCATTTGGTGTTGGAATAAGAGGATTCAGGGTATCCCCTAGTCGGGAGCTACCGATTAGAATTTCGTACTGTTCTTTTTTTTTGGGACTGCAAACAGGCTCTGTACTGAATCGGTTCGAGTTTAGAACGAAAAATATTTGATTATAAAAATATTTTATTTAAATATAAAATAATACTTAATTATAAAAAAAAAAATATAAAACATTTAAAGTAATTTCTGATAATTTATATTTATTTTTAAGTAGAACCTCTTGTGAAGCTGAGACAAGTTTAAACGATTATCTAATTAAAATTAAAAAAAATGTTTATTTATTCGCAAACAGGCTGTGTATTGAACCGGTTCGAGTAAGAAACAACAAATATTTGACTTTAGAAACATTTTAAATAAATATAAAATTATTATAATAATATAATTCACTACGAATTTATAATAGATTCAAAAACGTATAAAATATTTAAAAAAGATAAAATATAAATATTTAATATTTAAAGTAATTTTTGATAATTTATATTTATATAGAACGCTTTAAAAGCTGAGGCAAGTTTAAAAGAATTGCTAAAATTAAGAAAAAAAGTTGAGTCTATTTCTATACGTTGACAGTCCCAACGATCTCAGAGACTATAACACCTGGGATCGAAAATTTTGGTATATAGATTCTTGTGATTCCAGTAATAGTTATATCTTAATATTATTATTATTCCTACATTATAAAAATGTAGTTTTGTTTCGTGCATACTTGAAATTCATATTTAATTTACTTGCCATAAATGTTAATCACAATTTGGTTGGACACAATTTTTGGTCAGGCACTTTATAAATACTGGGGGGAACCCCCAACAAGCTGCCGAGCAGTTGCTGCACACATTTTGGTATTGCTTTTTTTTGGCTCCATTGAGCAACTGGCGCTGCGTGGGCTGCCATTTTGGGGCAGGCGGCTGTTTTAATTTGATTTAATATCTCCAAAGCCCCACCACGCCGCCACCGTACATATATTAAATGCACTTAAGGACTTGGGGCGCATTTCATGCATTGTTAATGGCTTTAAGTCTTGGAGCAATAGCGATCCATGTGAGTTCACTTTGAATTGAGTTAAGAGCTCTTCAGATATTTTCCCACATTGCAGCTGACTGTCTGGCTCACAGGCTGGCTGACTATCTGACTGACTGACTGTATTCATTCCAACACTTAAACTGGCATTAGCCAGACTCGGAAGAAGTTCTAATGCAGAAATAATTGCACTGGCTGCCGCCAGTAGCTGCATCCTCCAGCCAACAGGCACATTCAGTACTTTTGTCTGTGGTTCTTTTCAAAATTGCTCAATTTCAATGAAATATTATTAAATAACTTAATGTAGCGTTAATTCATTTTGCTTTTCAAAAGAAAATAGCTGTAGTTTTAGCTGCATCCCCAATCCCAATCCCAAATCCCCAATCTGGGCATTAAGTTGTTAACTCAACTTGAGCTTAACGGCACTTAGCCATTGTATACCACATATATATGTATATATATATAGGTCCAAATATGACTTGGCACTTGGCCACACAGCGCCTGTCAACGGGATGAGTCCGTGTCAAGCAAGTTGATGGCTCTAGTGCTGAATGAATGACTGGGCGATACCCTGCAACCAGAGTCGTTCCTTAACTTCGCTTTTTGTAGGTTGATCTTCATGATATTTTCAGGGCATAAGTACCAAAGCTTAAGTATATATTTCTATAAATTTGTATAATCTGCTCGAGTCTATGGAAAATGGGAAAACCAATCGATATTTTAACACGAACAATTTTATTTTTATATTTGAGTCCACTGGGATTATAGTCTCTGAGCCGAACCGACGTACAGACATAGCTAGAGCAATAATACATATATATACATACATTATAAGGTATTTCGCCTGCTACATACATTTGCACAAAATCAATAAGCCCTTTCTAAGCATGTGCAATGGGTGCAGGGTATCAAAAGAGATTGGCAGACAGGTGCCGCGTTAACCCAATTGGACCTTTTGTTTGGCTCTGAGCCCTGGCCCGCCATGTGACAACTGATGAACGCTTGATATGCTCCTCTAGGCTTGCCGCACAATGCAAATGAAAGTGCAGCAAAGAAACCGCAAGCCGTTTAAGCAAATCACAAAGAGCACGTACTTTGATGGGCAGACTGTCATATCTAGGCTATGTGAGATACAATAGATATGGGTTCTACTTAAGTAGTTCGATTGAATTGCAGAGCATCAGCCATATTAAATAATGTTCAAATTCGCCCGCGTGTGTGGAAAATACGCTGACAACAATAGCAGAAAAAGATGAGCATAATTTCAATGATCTTTATTTAAATTCACTTGGGAGATTTCACGCTTCTCGCAAAAATCACGCCTCCAAGGTGAAAATTGAGGGTTAGAGAATTTGCAGGTGAAGTTTCGGACCCTTGTGAAAATAAATTTCAACCATGTTTCACACGTTTCGCAAAATCCACGTCGCAATGATGGAAAATGGTTTCTTTCGATCGATTTCAAACTCAACTTAAATAAAGCCTTAATAGATTCGTGTTTCAGTGATTTTGAAAATTCCACCAGCAACTATGGAAAATTGGTGGAAATGAGTGTATGAAACCTATTTTTAAAGATCTTTCAAAAATGCAATTGTAACTAAGCTGACATCCTCTGCTTCTTCACTCTGCTTACAGATATTATTTAGATCTTTGGCCACATATCTTGCGTGCTGTCCATCTCTCGGTCAGGTGTCAGTACACCCATATTACTATGCATTCTCGTCGGCGACTGGGTGTCAACCGGTCGCATTCCCCGATAATTAGCATGGACGGTGAACGCAAATGAAGGAGAGTGAAACCCATGAAGATGTGCTGGTAATATCAGCGCCCAGTTCCATAACGATCTTACATCAATTGTGAGTTCCGGCGGCGATCGATTGGACCGGACCACTTGCACTTTCAGCTCATGTGTGCGCTGGAAAAGCATTCTACTCGAACAACTTTCATCATGGTCTGGGCTACACTTTCGTCTTCCAAGCGGTCAGCCAGCCAGCCAGTCAGTCAGTCAGTCGGTTGGCCCGCGGCCTGGCCAGACGATGCAGCTCACTCGTGGCTTTGGCTTTGTAATTTGCATATTTTCCGCATCGCGCAGACGCGGCAACAACAACAACAAAAACATTGTCGGGCAGTTTATTAAACAAAATATTGACATGAAAATCGGCTTTCGATTTTTCATGCGGAGCGTGCGACAAATTGTGCGTCGGAGCTGCACAAAAAAAAAAAAAATAATATAAAAAAAAGAAAAACTAAACAACAAAAACGAGATTAAATGGAAAGTGAAGCTGCGGCGCACATGCGTCGCCAATCAAGCGCAGCATCAGGTTGCCATCTCTCAATCTGTCATTCAGGCCATCTCTCAATATATATATATATATATATATACCATATATATAGAGTCTTAGCCTGTCTCAGTTTGTCTGCGTAATTAGGACAAAATGTCTAATAGTTGACCAAGCCAAAAAGCGAATACGAGTCCAACGTCTGGCTTCGTTGTTTATACCCTGTACCCATTGAAAATGTCCATAAAGAGGTATATTGGTTTATGCGCAGGCAGAAGGAAACATTTCTGATCGCATTCAGCAAATATGTTTTTGATCATCATAAAACCGATAATTATCGACTATATAAATATTATTTTTTAGCATAACTCGCAGCTAGAGCGATCAAATCTCGAATGTATTCATTCATATAACATATACACATCGAAAATATTCCATTTTATGAACACCTCCCCCCTTTGTCTTTTTTGTAGGTATAGCCTTAGGCCGTCGTATTTTCACAAATTTGGTTGTCATATATATGTCCTGAAAGTTTCATATGTTTCGCATGGTAAGTAGCCAATAACAGTACAGTTCGAGTGGAAACAAGATATCTGCTAGTCGTGCACGCTTTTTACTTTTTGGCTTACGCACCTAATGATCATTTACAGCTAAATGCAACTGGCTTATGTGTGTTGTTGTTGTCACTGGACTTAAGCCGATCCATTTGGCCAGTTGCGCGTTGCACGCAACTTTTACTCAGGTGGAAAGTTCTTCTGTCAACGCTTTGATTTGATTAGCAGCAGATGCGCAAGCAGGCGCATTTGGCCAAGAGCAGGAGTGGAGCGAGAGGGGGTGGGAAGGGGCCGTCTTAGTCTGGTCTAGTGTAGTATGTTGAATCGGCTTTTGGGAAAGTTGCAACACTTGGCTGAAACCGAAAGTTGAGCCAACTTATGCGCCCAACTCAATTAAGCATTTGTCAATTTGAGCAAAACAAATTCAAGTGAAAAATGGAAAATCGGAAGTGGGCAAAATGGGAAAATTGGAAAATTGTGTGACCGCTTGGAAATCAATAAATTGATATATTTATTGGATTAAAATTGTGCTTTGTGGGTGTTGTTAATTAGATTTTGCGTTCGTTTTGGGAAGAGGAAACGTATCTAGAGCAGTGATGGCTATTGCTTGACTATGAGATACCCTGCAATTGCTTTCTGTGGGTGCTAGTTTATGTTATGTTAAAAGTTGCATAATTATTTAATAATAAATCAAATAAAGTATATAAAGCGAAACCTTTCCAAAGCAGCTGTTGAAGCTAACAAATGATAGAGCTTGACCAGACGATACCCTGTACTTAAGTCTAGTTACGTTTGTTTTAGGAAAAACGTGAGTAACACACGAGAACCTACAGCTATTGTAACTAGCAAGGGGTCTAGAATAGTAGATGTCCTGTAATAATATTTAATAACAATATAACAAAAAATATTTCAATACACAAGACTCTTATAAAGAGGTTGTAATTTTAGGTAATGAGCACGTTTTTGTGCTTTGCTGCGGGTAGGCTGATTTAAACCTGATTTAATAATATATAACCTATAGTATGAAGAATTCATCTGTTATATCGTTAATAAAACGGCATTTGTGATAATAATAAAATGCAAATTAATTAAAACAATCAATTAATTCTTCAGTCAACAACAGAGAACCAACCACCTTTACGGTTTATAGGGTATACATTAACAATGCAAGATAACGAGCTAGGACGATTTGCCATGGTAGGCAAAAGCTGGCTGCTCTGACACACCCTGACAAGTGAAAGCTTAAAACTATAAAACCGCAATAAATTAAGCGATTGGTAAAAGGGATTTCATGCTCATCTCTCGCTGTTAAACAATTATAAAACATTTTTCCGCACATTTTCACTGTGAAAATGCGCTAGTAGAAAGTTTTGCAATATAAACAATTAAGGCAAAAATTAAAAGGAAAAAAAAAAATTGCAAGCAAAGTTGGCGCAATGAAAGCTGCAAAAATATATTGCAGACAAATTTGATGCCTTAGCCTTAATGAGCGCGGGATGAGTCCACAGTTTTGTGGCAGCGGCTGCAGTTTGAGAGGCATTGGAGTGGAGAGACTGTGGCCTGTGTGGTCAACGGCTGAAATCGCTTGACAAATGCCAACAGCAATTGGCATAAACTTGGCCACAACCACAGAGTGCCTGCGCCAAGGCCTAATTATGTCTGCGATTTCGATCAACTGCATCTTCCTCTTGCCACACTTCACACAATGATCTCTTCTGCTACGCCCCATTTTGCTCCATTTGCCGCATTTCAAATGGCCGGCAATCTTTTCAATTATTGCTTATCATTGCGAATGTGGCATGGCCAATGGCCAATGGTCGATGGGCAGACCGAATGTCATTAGTGCAGGGCACCAAATGCGGCAACAATGTTGCAAGCAGCAGCAGCGGCAGCTGGAGCAGCAGGGGCAGCAGGCACATTGCCACATGTTGCACGCTCGCGATGCTTAGCATATTTTGCGTCTAGCCAGCCGGCTATCTTAACAGCTCCGCGACCAATTGATGATATAAATTCCAAAAAATTTTTACCTATCTGCCGCATGCGGCAATTTTAGCGATACAGTTCGCGTTTGTTGTTGCCACTTTGCCGACGTCTTGCGACGTCTCGTTGCGTCGCGTCGCGTTGCATGCTGCAGCATGTGGCCAATTTTTTCGGCTTTTCAATGGCTTTTCCTTAGCCACTTGTTGGCAGTTGTTTGATTAATTGCCTTGCCAGCGCCAACGGAAAATGTTTTACAAATTGATTAGGGGGTAGTCGAGAAGGAGGCAGGGGGATGGGAGGGGAGGTGTACGGAACGGCAGGGGAATTGAGGGAAGTTATGCACCCAGTTCCGGCGCAAACTTGTTGACAAATGTTCGCAAATTAATGGCTGAAATTTGAAACCGAATCTGAACAGAAGGCGAAAGTTTTGGGAGTTGTGTGTTTGGCCACTAATTGGAGAAAGAGATGGGCGAGACAGAGAAAGAGAGAGAGAGAGGGAGAGATAAGGAGAGAGAGAGAAAATCGAAAGTTATTTAGGTCTTTATTTTTGAAATATTCCAGATCTTCTTTCCCAAACATATGCAAAACAATGTACAAGATCGTTTTTCCAATTATTGTATAATATTAAATATTGTATTTTGTCGAAATATTGTGTCTCTATTCCTTACCAAAACAACTTCAAATAACTCTCCATAATGACTTTTTTCTGGATATTTCAGCTGTTCGTTCCCAAACATATTAGAAAAGATATTTTCTTTTCGAAATATTCAAAACAATGTTCAAACATATTTAAATTATTTTCAATGACTTTTTTTCTTTCATTCTAAATTATTTTGTGTTTCGATTCCTTGTTCTTCGTGAATTGAATCAACAGAAATAACTCGACTTTAGAGAATATGTTTTAATTATTTAGTAGAGAGCTTACCCGTCTTACCATTTCCTTCCGCACTTTTATTTTATCTGAAGAGCAAAAGAATTTCATAATTATCGCATGCCAGCAGCCCAGCATGTGCTACCTGGTTCGAAAATATTTACTGCCGCCTTGTTTTGCACTTTAATTATGCAGTTGGAGAACCCTTTTTTTTTTGTTTTTGTTTTCGTCTTTTAGTGGATGTGCAAACTTTTGCGCATTTTATGGCCCGCTCATTAGATGCGGCCAGAGAGAGAGAAAGAGAGAGACTGTGATAGGGCCTTTGTGGCCGCTCCTTTATGAGTTGAAATAATATCAACAGACGTTAACAACGCGCACGGCTCATTATAATGGGCGGCACTTTATTTAAATGCGCGCACGGCACATCATTAACAAGGCAAACGGGGCAACTTGCCAGCCGGAGAGGAGGAGGACACAGGCAGGATAGAGGATGCGTCTCTATTAGCGGACGACCGCACGCACCGACAGCGACGAAAACGATTTCATAATATCTCAATTGATGCTTGCAGCGGGCAGCGGCAAGCGGCCAGCTTCCAGTTCCATTGGCCATCGCCCCATCAAAACATTGTCCAGTGCACAGTGGTGCAGGCATATCAAAAACGGCACTAAAATTTTAACATGCATGTTAGAAATAAAATAAGAATGGTAATATCGGTTGATAACCGAGATAATATGTGGTCTAAATAAAGAAAAGGTCTCCCAATCGCAGCTTAAGGTATTAATATCTATAAACAGTCAAAATTGCAGCTAACATTTAATATGCATGTTAAAGTTTCAAAATATTGTAGTATCGCATGTTAAGATTTAAATACAGATAGGAGATTAGGGCTTAAGACCGCAAAGGTATCTTGTGGAACCTCAATTGCAGTTTAGGTATTAATAACTGTGGATTGGCAAAGCCGCAAGGAATAATATTAATAAGCCTTTATTTTTTTTTCCAAATGTATGTAACAGGCAGAAGGAAGCATCTCTGACCCCATAAAGTATATATATTCTTGATCAGCATCAATAGCCGAGTCGATCTAGCCATGTCCGTCTGTCTGTCCGCCCGTCCGTCCGTAGAAACTTGAAATTTAAGATGTAGGTGCTCCTAGTGCCTGCGCAGATCGAGTTTGTATGCGATAATCGATAACTTACCTCGTTTCCAGGCAATCGATAAAAATATTGATATGTATATTGATATCCTGTTTTTTGCGCAATTTTTTAAAATAATAAGAGCTAGAGTCACCAAACTTGACATATAGCTTCTAAAATAGAATATATATAGAATATGTATATGCATTTGATGTTGGAAGAAGATGGTTCAGGGTATCCCCTAGTCGGGAGCTCCCGACTAGAACCTCTTACTTGTTTTTAAACTTTTTAAAGATGATAGTTTAATTGCAGCTTGAGGTATTAATATGTATCGACATTTAAAGCTGAAGCAACAGTTTAACATGCATGTTAAAATTATAAAAAGGATAATATCGAATGTTAAGATTTAAGTAGAGAAACCAATAAGTTATAGTAATAATTGTGGACTGGCAAAGCTGCAGTAAAATAAAAATATATAATGCATGCTACGCAAATTTTTGTTAAGCTTCCAAATATAGATAAACTTACTAGTGAGGCCTCATTTATAGCATGAGGTGTTAATATTAATAAAAAACTTGAGGTGTTCATATATATGGACATCTATAGCCTTCAGCCTTTGTAAATAGACTTTGATATTAAAGATAATCTTCTTGTTTTGGAATATATCAGCTATCTTTCATGTTTTTAATTGGAATTTAAACATTTTAGTTTTCAACAGTGCGTAACAGTGTGCAGCAGCTGGCGCCTTAATTGGTTTCTAAGAACTGCCATCTGGCCCTTCCTTTGGGTCTTTGGTACCGTTCTGGTTCTGGTTGTGTTCGCTTTGACTGCGCCATAGAACGTGCTCTTCTATGTGCGTTTGCCTATTACCAGTCGGTTTCTTGGCTGTGCCCGCTAATTAAGGTCGTCAGCGGCCTGCGCTTTTGTGCGTTTGCAAATTACCCCGCAATTGGCTAAAGGCAGCCACCAACTGGACACAGCGGGTGCGGTAAAGGATGGATGTGTGTGTGTGTGGGGGGGGGGGGGGGGTGGCGAGGCTGGGCGGTTAGTGTTTTGCCTCACCTGGTAATTGCGTGCAATGCCTGCTGGGCACACCAGTGCCTGCCAAACTGTTATTGGCTCTGCTGCATATGTCGCCTTCGGTGTTGTTTTCCGTTTCATTGGCGAAATTTCATAATCTTGCATACATATAGAAAGAAATCCATTTCCTTGAATTTTTACTAGTATTTTTCTTTCCATAATTCAGTTAATTTTACAGCATTTTTTAAGATGAATAATATTTTAATTTTGCTTCGACCTTTGGATAAATTCTACATTTAAGTTTGATTCATCTAAATTAAACTTAAATTTTTTTAAAATCATATTTACAAATATTTAAATATATGATTTTTATTTTTATTAAAATGTTGCCTTTCTTTTTATCATAGTTTGTCTACTAAATATTCAAATGTAAATTATTTTTATTATCATTATTAATATTATTGTAGGCTTAATTTTCCTGATAATTTTGTAATTTAGTTTAAAAAAAATTATCGCTTACATATAGAATATATATCGATTCTCCTTGAGCTCCTTCCCGTTGACGATTCTCGGTTATTATTGTTAATAATAATATTATTACTATTATAATTAGTATTATTATTTTATTATAATTTTTTAGATATTATTATTATCATATTTATTATTATTTTATTATTAAACTTAAATGTTTTTACTGAGCAAGCTTATAAACGCATTGCTTCTGGGGATTTTTATTGCAGTAATCGATGGATTCAATATTGAGAAAGAAGTTGATGATTGTTTGGCTTGCAATTAAACGCCCATTAAGACATCATTGGATCAATCAATCAATCAATTGGAGCCTGTTTAACTACTGAAATAACGATATTTTATTTTTTTTGGCAGCATTTCCGCTCATCCTTGACACAAATATGAAAATATTTATGAGTAATTATCACAGCAAATGGGCATCAAAGTCGAAAGTCAAATCAAAAACCCAATAAGCAAGAGAGTAGATTGGAGAAAAAAATATGAATAAATGGAAAAAGAAAAAAAAACCTAAAGCAGCCCACCATGGATTGTTTATAGTTACAAATCATTTGCCATTATTTGCGGGCTGTTTTTTATTGTTTTTGTTTTTATATGGTTTTTGTTTTTGGCCTGAAATGCGGCGCACTTTATGTGATTTATCTGTCAGCCTTCGCCCACAAGAGCTACAGCAATGGATCGCTTATCTGATAGATACATGTGTGTATGTGTGTGTATCTCTCAAGTGGTTAATTACACGCGTGTATCTGTCAGATACATGCGCCAATCTTTTGCCAACGCTAGCGGCCTTAATGCCACGAACAAAGCTAATCAACTGGCTGGCAAATTGTGCGACCCCAAGCGAAGTGATATCGAAAGAGGAAAACCAAAAGGAAAAACTACAAAGTCAAAAGCAAAAAAAAAAAAAAACTAAATTTAAATGCAAATCGTTCAGTTCGGAGCCAAAGCTTGGTTTACCTTTTGGTCTAGAGACGCCTCGTCGCCGAGACTAGCCCCAGAGTTTTATTGATGGGCCTCTTGGCCATAATGTTGCGCCGAAATTATTAGCACTTTGTTATTTTTGGCTGCCACGCCTCTTTCTTGTACGCATTAGCACTAAATTCCAACACAGCTAGAAAGACAGACAGAGAGAGAAAGAGAGAGAGAGAGAGAGAAAGAGAGAGGGTGAGACTTAAATTCAATTTGTTGGATGCTGCGGCTTTGCCTGGTTTGTCATGATAAAATATTTAGTTTGCAGTGCCTTGATAATGGTTGACTGCCCATCTAATCCTCCATGGTCACTTGATGGGTAACTCGTATTAGCTATCGCCTTTAATGATTTATTTTAAAATATTTAAAAGTCGTTGCACATGTATTATCTCTAATAATATCTTTCCTCAAGGTATAGTATTTTTTTTCGTTAATAATGTTCACTTTTTGGTTTTTTTTTCTGTTTTGAAATATACTTAGCTTAAAGTTCTGCATTTCTCATGCATCTTATATCTATAACAAATTTGTTTATGCCTTCGAGCTTATGATATATACCTTGTTCTCTTAATATAATACTTCGACTTGAATGCAAGATCAGTTCGGTTGAGCATTGCATTATATGTATTCAACTTTCTAATTTGTATACTCTTCATAGGGGTAAATATTGTTTAAGTCGGATTCCTTTATCTTCTAACTTCTATAGTAAATATATGAAATATTTGTATGTCTTCGAATAACCTTAAAAGTTTTTTTTTAACGGTTATACTTGTATACCTAAAATGAAAAAAAAACAAATAAAATAAAATAAAAATAAATATTTATTTTGATATCATCTCAGATGAAATATGTATCTTCTAGTCGCTAATGCCTATATTTGAAGCCCTTACTTATAATCGTATAAAAAAATGTACTTTTCCCCCTAAAAAAAGTTGTTTCCTCCATATACCTGCTTTATCGTAAGGACGATTATATCCCTATTTATAAATATATATTTAAGAGCGTAATAAACATTTATCAACTTTTTATGCCAGTTTTACACAAATAATCTATATATATATATATATCCACTATATTATTATTACATCCCTCTCATGAACGAATATTTATTTTGTTTTTTTCCTTCATTCTTCCCCATTCCTATGCCTATATATGACACCCAATTTCAGCCAAAGATTAATAGATTGTTCAAGCTGTTGAAATCTTCCCGACACTTGGCTCATCATTTGGCTGTTGAGGAAGTTGTCTGTGGCCAAACGGACAATGCATCGACACTTGCGCAATTTATTGTCAGCTGTGATATTTCCAGGTGTCACTTGACGTCTATTCACAACTTGACCATAAAATATGCGGCTGACAATTGTTGACCGCTGTGAACTCGCGAACCCTGGGCCAGGCTATGGCTAGGTGGGCTGGCATCTTCACCTTTGCCACATTGTTGTTGTGTTGTTGCTGTTGTTGTTGTTGTTGCTGTGCCTCTTGTTGTCGACTTTCCACGCTTTTCACTTTCTTTGCACGACGAAACTTGCCACATGACAGACGAATTTTCGTGGCTAACACAAAAAAAAAAAAAAACTTAAAAAAAAGAAATGAGAAAGAAAAAGAAAATGGATATAGGAAAACTAAGAAATAAATGCAAATTGCCAGCGTGTGTCGCGACTTCCTTGCAGCATCACGTAATTAACATTAAAGTTGTCTTTTGTTGCTGCGGCTGGTGAAATTTTGCGCGTCGCTTTCGTAATGAGGAAATAAATGTAGCCAAATGCGTTGGCGTTGCGGCTACGCCAGCGGCAGACGTCTGATAAGCCGCAAGTAGAGACGTGTTGGGTGTCATTGCACCCGTCACATGCAACAGTTATCGCCTGCGTATCGCCGGGCTGATAAACGGCCATGCTGTCAAGTTCGTGTCCTAAGTCTTTTGTTTTGCAACCATGTGAATTCAGTTGCATATCTTATATTTATTTGCCTGGCGCTTTTATTATTATTGCCAGTCTCCAAAAGAACTAGCTGGCCAGATTATCAAAGTCCACTGGCCACATAAAGTTTGTTGCATTAGAACTCATGATTTATTATCACACGCCCCGTTGGCATAAACGCCCCATCATATTGCAAATGTCAATTGCACAGCTCATTCAGCTAAATGGATGCTACGTGCTGCAATTTTAATGCTCGAGATACCGCAAATAAAAGTCAAGGCCTGTTCCGAACAGCCCGCCCCACCGCTCTCTCCCTCTCACTCTTAGCTGATGTGGTTCCCATGTGAGCTTCTGTTGTTGTTGTTGTTTAGGCGGAACGCTAGTGGAGTTTGTTCCCATAGCATTTTGAGGCAGATTTAGATTAGAAATATAAAACGCAGCATAATTAAAAAACGTAAATGCAACGATTATTATCCCTCAAGGTTGGCTCTAATGAAAAGTTTTGTCCGTCAAATATTGTTGCATCATCAAATTTATAATTAGTTTTTTTTTCATACTTAACTAGACTATTTAGGTTATTTATAAACTATTTTTTAATGAATTTATTAATATAATAATAATAATAATATTTTTAGAAGTATTATATATTTTAATCTATAAAAAAAATGTTTATGATAAATAATAGAAAATGTGAATTTTTTTGATATTTTTTTTTTATATTTTTAGCAATAATTTTAGTTATTCAAATTTAATTCTAAAAATATTTTTTAGATTTTGTATTTAGTCTTATTGATATTGTTATCGATTTTATTAAAATGAAATTTAAGAATATTAATTTTTTCATATATACTAACTACGTGCTAAGTTAATTTCTGAAAGCCGGAAGTGTCTGCAACAATGAAATTTGTAAGAAAAATAAAAAAAAGGCAAAAAAGAGAACCCATAAAACTCCCATGTGCATGTTAAGGTTTGCCACTTAGCTGGGGATACCAGTTCGAGTCCGTTGGCTAATTTGTTGGTTTCTGGGAAGCGCTAATCAAAAGTTTAATGCCCAGCGTAGGGTACAGGGCGAGAGCTGAAATGCAAGTGGCATGCAAAAAGTGAAGCGAAAAGCAAACAAAATATCGACAACAGACGCAAGTGCGCAGCAAAGGCACAGGCGCAACTCCATGGAGTCGTTCGACAATTATGCAGCAAAATCCACTCGAGGCGTTGCCCGAACCGGCGCTGCCAAGTGATTCTAATGATGCTTCTAGTGATATAGTCAAAAGCGAAGCGCGCGCGCCCGCTCCCGGCCTCAGAGGAGGCTGCTGCTCAGCGACAGGCGACGGTAGCAATTGCAACTGCCATGAGCGGGGAGCCAGCCCCAGTCGTAGCCAAGGCCCAGGTGAGCAGCCAACTTGCATGTGCTTAAGCTTAAACCTTAAGTGAGCACAGGGGCTTAATTGCGCCCACAGCACGAAGATATATTTGCTGTGCGAATTTTTATCGCAAAGCGAAATATGTAAGGAATAGAAGTGAAAGTAGTATAGCAGAATATTATATTCGTATAAAGGTCACTAATTATGCTGTCTTCCCTAGACCTCGTGCCAACGACAGTTTTACATATATCTCTAGAGCAAAATAGGCCAGAAGTAGGTTAGTTAGTTTAGAAGCAATAATCTACGCAATCCATCTGGTGCCCTGCCTGGTACATGCGAACTTCCGATTTGGAAACGATCTAGAAATACCCAAAATAAACTATAATATATGGCAATATATACATATGATAATCATTTAAATCGTCATCTAATACAATTGTAAAATTTTTATGTTGACCTAACCGTAAAAAAAGTAATATTGTAAATATTCACATAAGTTTATTAAAAGTTATTTCCATAAGAGTAAAATTGAAATTAAGCAAACAAAGATTAAGATTTAAGAAAAATAAAATTAAAAATTTGCCTCGTTTAACATAAGGGTTAATTAAATGTTCTAGCTTGAAGTCTATTGCGATTCAGTTGCTGCCGCTGCTGCTGCTGCTGCTGCCACATCGCTGGCAACTTCAGTTTTTCCGCTTTGATTTTGCGTTAATCTTGGCTTGCACCTGTTGGTGGCACTGGTGGTGCCCGTTTTGTGGTGCCCGCTGCTGCTGGCTGGCGGTTCCTTCTGGTTCCCGTCGATGCCGTTGTTCAATTTTGCGTGCCGTTGCCGCCTCTGTTATTTTAACAATCTGCCATTTAAGCGTAAAAAATGTTGCCTCGTTTCGTGCCGCAGCGTTTTGGGCTATTTGATTTGGCAATCATGGCTAGCGATGGCGCTTTGCCCACTTGGCTCTGTAGCACTGCGCTGCGTTCTGCGTTGATTTAGTCTCAGTTTGATTCGGTTCGCGGTTTGCTTTGGTTTTTGGGCAGTGGGGTCTGGGGCTGGTGAAGCTGGTCGATTGCACGTCTGGGCGGCGGCATTGCGTATGTCTTTTGGCCGCCTTTTTGGGCGAACATTTGAGTTTGGGCAAGTTTGTGTGCAATGCGGCGCTAAATCGAATAGAATTAACTATGTGGATTAGCCAAGAGCTTGTGCGTGTTGGTGGTGTGATGGATCTTAAATGTTATTTCATAGCAATTCATAATGCAATAAAAATGTATGTGCTTATTGTACAGGGCTAATCTAACAGTCTGTAGATCTTTTCTCAAATATACTTGCCTTATTAAGTAATTCGGTACGAATACTAAATGTCCTAAAATATACAGCAGAACCATTTTACATCCAATTAACAGGGCAATAGTAACAGCAACAGTGCAACTTACACTAACATATGTTATGTCTATGTTATTTACAGGGTATCATAAGCGATCACAATATGCTAATATTGTAAATGCCCAACCTGGGCGTTATGGTCCATTACTCTAGCCATTACTCTTAATGCCAATTCCAGCCTAATGTCCAATGTCCAGCGGCAAGGTTGGGTAGGGGGGCAGCCCACAGCGATCCTCGGCCCAGGCGTCGAGTATCGACTGCCATTGATCATTCGCATCCCCATACTGGCATTCGGATCTTTGTAGTCCATTTGATAACTGCCTTGGCGCTTTTCCCCATTTTATCGGGCGATCGTTAGTCGATATACAATTTAAAAGGCAGCAAGGAAATCAGCTCAAACTTCAAACAATCAGCTACCAGATTACAGCACAACCAGCATTAGTAGCAGCAGCAGCAGCAGCAGCAGCAGCAACAACTGCAAACTGTGGCAATTGCGTAAATGATGTTCTAATACAACATCAATTACAATGGCAAGCGGCCCATAGCCAAACGGTAAGGATGTTACAGCCTCCAATATGCGTTCGCACAGTGGTTAAGATATTTCTAAACATTTTATAAATATTAACTAAGTTGATCGGAGCATTATTCGCTTTGGCAATCATAAGCATAACATGAGTTCCATTTTGCGTGACATAACATACACATAAATAAGAATTTAACACTATTATATTATATCATTAACATAACATAATTTATGGTTAACATGAGAATCATTGAAAGATAGTGTACATGTTAAAGTAGCATGACGATATAGAATAACATAACATAAAATAACAAACCATAACATAACATAATTGTCGTAACTTGAAAATTTTAACATAACATAGCATGTCGTAACATTACATAACATAACATTGCATAAAATATCCTTGCATAACAATAACATACAAATACCATTATAAATGTTAATAATAATATTATTAGCCACAACCTCTTTTAATTGACATCAAATGTACGACAATCTTGGCTAATCAGCCACCATCGCGTTGGGGCAGTTGAAAAATGTTTCATACCTATCCTTGGGGCCATTTACACTTTTCCTTTTACTCCACTCGCAGAGCACTGTGCGTGTGCGTTTGGGCAACGACTTGCGGCTCTGAGTGGGGCTTACGGCATTCACGCCTTGTTGCTGGCTGGTTGTGTAGCTGTTATCGTTGTCGCTCGGGCAACTGGCAACGGGCAACGAGCAAATCTGGCAACTGGCAACTCCGGCAACTGGCAGAACATGTCCCCGGCTCTCTGGGTCTTTCGTCGCGAGTTTCTTGTCTGCGCCAGGCAAACAATTTCATGCATGTTGCTGCCGTTGCAACAGCAACAACAGCTAACAACCGTTTTACGCATGCGTGTGCCACAGACTTTGACTCAGGCCTCGCAGCTTCTCAGCCTCAGCCTGTTGCACCTGTTGCCAAAGTGTGTGCCGCACCGCCCCAACTCCCCTCGCCGAACCGTCAAAACCTCAGACCGCCAGCGGCTGCGGCTGCATTGCTTCAGTTTATGCTTTAATTGTGGAAATTATGTGACATTTGTTGCTGTTGCCCGCGTCTGTCATAACTAGTAAAGTCGTAATTAAACTGCCTTCTATTTACCGCAACCCTTCCCCCGCACACGCTCTTGTTGTTGCCGCCCATGTTGGCAAGCATCGGAGACAGTTTTGTGGGCTTTACGCTGGCTGTAAACATTTGACGGTTGTTTATTGCCAACAATTGATGCATGGTTGCCTGTGGATGACGAATACCGAGCCAGAAGAACAAATAGAAGTTGCAACAGCAACAGAAACAGAAACAATAACAAAAACAGAGCGAACAAACCAGAAAATATTTAAAATAAGCCACGTTTGTTAATTGCACCTTTTGTTGGGATATGTGGGAAAGGAATAGGTCCCAACCCATGGTGAGGAGTTGCTTAATAGATAATAAAAATATGTTCTAATTTCATAGAGTAGCTCCTACTCCCAACACTAAGAACATTTGGAAATTTCATACAGTAAAAATTCTCCTAACGGACACCACTTTACCTTCCACATATCTGGAACAGAAATGCTCTTAAATTTATCGGGCTATACGCATTCTGCCTCTGTTAGGCGGACACCACAGTCGCAGTGGCTTTCCAGTTCTTAACAGTTTTTAACTGTACCACATTTCAGTTGAATTATTTATCACATGTGTTCTTTTCTTTACCTAGCATAGAGCCAGAAAATAATGAAATTTAATTTTAGCCCGAAGTAAATAATTTTGTGGTTATTTAATCATCTTGAGATCCTTGAGATACTTAAATCTAATCCAAATTAAATTACTTTGATCTGTTGTTAAATGTGATTAAAGTGCGCTCGTCAAATTCAAGAGCTCAGCTTTGAAATAATACCGAACTAGTCTAACTGCACTTTGATTGATTTATTGCTTCTTGCTGTTAAATCTGTTGTTGCTGTTGTTCTTCATGTTACTGTTGTTGCCTGCTCATTAACAGACAAGTTTTGTGGCTGCGCTTGAGTCTTGAACCCGGTTGAACTTGGGCCGCCAACCGCAAACGAATCGCAGCAACAACAACAGCAGCAGCAGCAACAACAATAAAACACCCACAGCCATCATAAAGCATTATACGACCATCTTACTTCCAGTTTCTAGCTCACTCTCTCACACACACTACCGTTTTCTCCCTCTCCCTCTCTCTCTCTCTCTCTCTTTCTCTGTCGCACTCTCTGTAATGTTACATTATGGAGTGTTGAGTGCATTACGCGCGAGCTGAACTTTATGGGGTGTTTGTAATTGGAATCGTTGCCTAACTATAACGGTAAGCATTGAGGTGGAGGTCCAGCAAGATCTAATTCAAAGTGCAGGTCAGCCACATTTAGTGGAGCATGCTGTTAAAATCAAAATACCGGCACGTAATCCTATAACAAGCAACAGCCCCCAAACACAATTAAGATCTACATTTTTATGGTGTTCAAACTATAAAATTTATATTATTAAATTGCTGTTATAACAGCTACAATAACATTTGCTGGCTGTCAAAATACAAAAGTGAAAAAACAAAGCTTTATTATAATTTACTTATAAATAAGCGCATAAAAGAAAAGCGAAAATCAATGCAGCGGCAACAACAACAACAACAATAAGTAGATTGCACCAGTAATAGTTATGGTTATCGTTATCGGAAGCCAGCTCAAAAGAAAACAAGAGCAACAAGAAGGGAAGCGAAACAAAAGCTTACAGCGAAATGTTATATACACTATAAGCAAGATTTTTAATTGAATTGACATTTGTAAAAAATAAAAAAAAAATTGATTAAACAAAAATTATTGAAAGCTTTTTAACAATGGGCTCTTCACATTAATCTGCGCTTAGTAAGCTTTATTAATTCCATGGATGCTGACCGTGTCGGACACCTTTACAAACAGCTTAACATAGGCATGATACCCTCCCTCAGCCAGTTGGTTGCTCTTATTGCCAATTGCAATTTCTCCATTGTCTCGGTCACTTTTTCTTTTTCGCTGGCGAAAAATGAAACCGCTGCCGCTGCCAACGTAGCCGTCAACGTCAACGTCGCAGCACCCGGAAATCAATCAAAGTAAGGGCATTCCACTTCAACATCGATTGCTTGACGGCATCAAACTGCAATGGCCGACTGCAGTTGTTGTTGCTGTTATTGTAAAAGGCCGCAAGCGCAGTGGCCACTTAGAGCACAAAACAAAAAATTCAACGGCAAAACGGGAGATGAAATGGCAGCGACAGCAACATCAGCAGCAACAATAAGAAAAACAATAAACTCGAGCGCCACAGCGTAGGCAGTCACCAAATTTGGTCACTCTCTCAGTCATTCTCTCTGGTACTCGCAATGCAGCTGTGCAGCAGGTGCCGAAAGCTTTTCGAAGCTGCTGCGCGAGCTTTCAGCTGTTTGTTTGTTGGCGGCAGTCTTATGCCGGTCGTTGTTGTTGTAGCGTCGGTTTTCATTGATAAAAATTTTATGGCGCGAATAAACTGCGAGAGACTGGTTGTGTATGAGAGCGCCAGAGCTTGAGGTGAACGCACAGTAGTGGCTGCAAAAGTTGGCACGGTGTAGCATTTTTAATTTGTGAATGTTGACTGTGTTGTGCAAATTATTTTGTGTAGGCTATTTAGTTCCTATTGCACTTAATTAACTTTCTAAATGACATTTACTAAACGCTGTTGCGGAATAGCTTTACATATTTAATTCCCTTTTTACTGTAGGTTAAACAACTGTAAAATATCAACGACAACACAATTGCGCTCAAAAGTCAAGGCTTGAGTTTTGCGATGTTAACGGTTCCCTCGCCCAGTTCCGTTGCATGCGTGCCGTTCAATGCTCAGAAATTTCGCGAATACCTCTGCAGTCAACAGCTGTTTTCAGCGCGTGCTCTCACTTACTCTCTATCTCTCTCTCTCTCTCTGGAGTAACACTCTCTCACTACGAACGAACGCAGCAGGTGCAGCAGCAGCAACAACTACAACAACAACGAATCGTAACAAGTGCCGAGTGCGCAGCTTTCGTTGCTGCTGGCCATCGACGACAGTTTGCGCCGTTGCCGCTGAACAGTTAGTGAACGACTCTCGTACGAGACAGACGTGAGCGGCAGCTTAGAGCTTGTTATAAAAACAAATTTAATTTCGAACTTTGGCGCGACTTTCGCAGACAACAAACGTAGTGAAAAAAGCGACAAAAACCAAAAAACAAAAAAATCAATTAAATTGTAAAGTGCATGGCAAAGTAAAAGCAACTGCAACGGCAACTGCAACTGCAACAAGTGCAAAATTGTGCATAGTTTTTTTTAACAAAGTGTTGCCAAGTGTAACACACATAATAACACACACATACACAAACGCAAATACACACAGCTCGAAGTGGACATGTCGGCGTCTACTAAACTGGAGCAGCACTCCAAGCCCATACTGAGTCCAACACGATCCCTTGACGAAGGTTTCGAAAGTGATCCGGATCGGGTTTCAACCGATTCAGAGCATCAAATAAATAACAACAACGTCAACTGCAATAACAATGCCAGCAAGCTGGCGCAGCTTAGCTCGGCGGCAACGGGCGGTGCCAGCAGCAACAACAGCAACAACAGCAGCAACTGTAACAGCAACAGCAGCAACAACAGCAATAACAACAATAGCAACAACTTGACAGAGAAGCGCGGCGCACTCAGTCTGGCCGCGCCGCAGCTGCAGCGACGCGATTATTACAAGGATCAACTGCAGCAGCAACAACACCAGCAACAACAACAACAGCAGCAGCAACAACTCAAGCACCAACACCAACACCAGCAACAGCAACAGCAGCAGCAGCAGCAGCAGCAACAGCAACAGCAGCAGCAGCGCCTGCAATATCAAAAACAACGCCAGCCGCTGGTCGCCAGCGCCGCCGCCGCCAGCATTCACAATCATCGCTTGACCAATGGCCTCAGTGTTGGCGCCGGCGCCGCAGCCGCTGCTGCAGCTGGCTATAGGCGCGGACGTCGCCTGCACGTAGCGCCGCCAGCGCGCCACGCGCTGCGCTCGCATTCGGTGGACGCTATTGGCAGACAGCGACATGGCTATGATCCGAGCAGCCTCATCCTCAAGCACGACGGCAACGGCAACGTTAGCAGCAGCAGCAGCGTCAGTGTCGGCGGCGGCAGCGCCAACAGTCGCATGCTCAACTACAAGAGCAGCGCGCCTGGCACAGGCTCGGCGGCGGCAGCGGCTGCGGCGGCAGCAGCGGCTGGACAGGCAGCGCTGCTCGTGCAGCCCATCTCGAGTGCCACGCTGTCGCCGCTGGCGGGCGTTGGGGTGGACGGTGTGGGCGTCGAAGGCGGCGGTGGCGCATCGCCCGTAATTGCCTCCGCCACGCACAGCCTGTACACGTTCTACCCGGCCGAGGGAAATCTGCAGGTGTGGCAAACCGAGTGCGGGGATCTGACCTATAAATCGTCAAGGAATATGCATCAGCTGCACAAGGCGCCCGTGTGCTGGACACAGTCCATACCCAGGCAGGCAAGACGGTGAGTCCTTGATAAGCCTTTCAAATATTATTACATATATTTAGGATAAGAATTTTCTAGAAATAGCATGAGTTTTTGCATAACAGAAGGATGTTTTGAAGAAGAAGAAAAATCCTCGAAGTTTCTGTTTGATTTGGGCCAAGCTCTTAGTGCTAGAAGACTCTATATAAAAATCAATAGACGTTTCTCAACGTCCCTTCTCGATATATCTATAAAATACATTGTGTTAACATTAATGATATATTTGCAGCTAACTTAGCATAAGCTTTTATGCAAACATATTAAAAAATAATAATAATCTAAAGTGGGAAAAAGTGCTTGCATCCAAGAGAGAAGTAAATACTCAGATGAAAAAACGTATTATAATAATTTGGAACAAAACTGAAAAAAAGGTGGTTAGATCAAGAAATGAATTTTTGATATTATTAATATTATTGGGATATGATAAAGTTGTAAACTAATATCGCCTTTAATAATGAAGATTAATAGTTATTAAAAAAAAAAGTTAAATACAAAGAAGAAAGTACTTAGATCAAGAAATTTATTATTGATAAAGAGAGAAGCCAATTTCTTATTTTTAGTGGAATTATTATTGATAATATTGGGATATGACAAACTTGTCATACTTTTAATAACGAAGGCTTAAAAGACTTTACCCTCTCTTGCTTGTTAAAATAGAATAAATACATCAAATATAGAGGATGCTTTGCTCTTTTTCTAACCACATTTTATAATGATTCAAGATTCTCATTACTTGTTCAATTATCTAAATTCGTCTCTAAACACTTTTAGTGTAGTTCCCATAAAGATTTTTAATGATATTTTCAGTATATCTTGCTAATAAATCTGAATAAAGTTTCCAAATCAAAGTTTTTGAAAATGTTATTTATGCTTTCCAAACATAATAATAAATAATATTATTATTCGATATACTCCTAATTATATCTACAGGTTTTTGCTCTCTAATCGAAGAAAATTTCTAGTTAAATTTAGCAAATTGTTGTGCTCCGGTTTTTTTTTTGTCGAGCTATTTCAAAGTGTACGCTAATGGGTTAATTGGTTCGTTTTTATTTTTGGCCAAAAAGAGTCAATAGCCATTTCATCTCTGTGCGGCAAAGTGAAAGTCTTCAAAAGCCGAGGCAGCAGCGGCAGCAGCAATAACAACAACAACAACAAAGTGGCTGCGGCCAAGTTGAGCGCTGGCTTTGACCAAGCGCATGTGTCATTTAACTTGGCCGCGGGGGCTGCAATTAAAATGCCTTCAAAACTGTAACAGCCAAAAAAACATTAATTGCTTTACAACGGTCATTGCGTCCTTTAACAGAGGCTTGGCTAACTGTTAAGTTTGCTTTGCATAACATGGCGCTGTTAGGTGTGACCCCAAATAAAATGAACTTATAGCTTTACAACTGTTCTGTTAACTTTGAATTACATGGCGCAGTTAAGTGTGACCCCAAATGAAATGAACATATTGAAGTAATTGGTTTACAGCGTCTTTTAACAGCTTCTTGGCACAGTTAAGTTTGCTTTGCATAACATTTTGCTGTTATGTCTGAACCCATTTTAAATGAACACAGCCCTGCAATTCATTAACAGCATCCT
The DNA here is from genome assembly GCF_030788295.1 of Drosophila virilis. Taxonomy (NCBI): domain Eukaryota; kingdom Metazoa; phylum Arthropoda; class Insecta; order Diptera; family Drosophilidae; genus Drosophila; species Drosophila virilis. The sequence continues at coordinate 32,700,484 of NC_091544.1, forward strand.
ATGCTGTTCGCTGTTAAGTTAACTTTGCATAACATGGCGCTGTTAAGTGTGACCCCAAATTAAACGCAATATTGCAATTTTTCGCTGTGCACATAAAGTTTGGCAATTTCTGCGCACTTCTTATTACCTATTCCAACTGCCTTTTGACTTCGCTTCGGTTTCGTTTTTTTCCCTACTTTTTTTCTGCTACATTTCGCAGCTGCTGAAATGTGTTTAAAATTTGAAATTTGCCTCGCATTTGGCTAATTTTTATGACTCTGCGCATTTCGTTAGCAACATTTTTGGCGTGTGATGCAAAAGCACGTGGGCGTGGTCACAGGCTGAAGGGCAATACGCTAATAAATTAAAAGAAACCGAGAAAATGTGTAAAAGAGTGACAATAGAAGATAGTAAAAGTTGGTAAGAAAATAGGTTTTGAGAGTGTAGTGAAGTAATGAAGGACTTCTTTGAGAAAGTGAAATCATTTTCTATTAGAAATAAAAGCGCACTGGGTTTAAAAATACTAAAAATGTTTGCTTATTATCTAGAATAAAATGAAAGGTTAAGCAGAGGTAGAAAAGTAGAAATAGTATGATAGAAAGCTTCGATTATGAACATGAAACAATGTAAAAACAAATAAACTATGTTTTTCCGAGAAACTTTAACGTTTAAAATTAGAATTTTAATTGCTGACAAGACCAGTGTGACCAAATGAAGTGATAAATATACAAAAGCGATAGCCATATATCGATTAAATTAGGCAAATAGGATAGGAAAAAGAGATATACCAGGGTAAGGGAAGAAAAGAAAGGGATTGAAGAGAGATATGTAATACCGATCAAGAAAAAACGAAATTGAAAACATTTAAATGAATTTATTTGAAATTGACACTTGCCTTGAAAATATCTCTTATGCTTATAATTTATGCTTATAATTTACTTTTAAAACTTGTGTTTTTGGATGCTTAACTCAACAGTCAGGATACAATATCAAGGGATCTCCTAATATGAAACCTTCGTACTTAAAAAATACATTTAGATATAGCATACTTTTACTTTTAATTTATATATTCTTCGTTAGATAAATAAATGATAGATTAGGTAGCTTTCGACTCTCTCCTTGTAAAAAACATTCTCATAATCAATTTTAAAGGGAACACCCGCACTCTTAAGTCATTCAAGCACTTTACAGCACGTTCGCATATTTGAATATATTGCGATTCAAATTCCCCGCACTTGTGCAATAGACATGCAAATAAACAGATATTTACTTTCAATTTTGTCGGCTCTTTGAGCTGCGGCCAATGTATTGGGCTAAGTAGGCGGCGTCGTTTAGGCCATTGCATAAGGCAGGCAGGCTAAATTGTTTTTGATGTTATTTAAAAGCCTTTTACTTGGATGCAACCACCCACATGCCAGCCATGCGCAAATTTCAATCAAATTGTAATCAAAAACATGGCAAAAATTGCTGAAAAAATGCATTTTGATGCGCAACAAAAAATCAAAATCAATCAAAAGACTTAGGCAACAAACTTGATTAGTTCAACACACTCGTGAGCTGATATTGTAGCTATTGTTGGTGTAGTTGTTGTTGTTGTTGTTGTTGTTGTTGATTGAAACGCACTCAAAAATACATCTGGCATGTTACGAGTATTGCCTGCAAATCAAATTGCATGATGCGCAAAAATGTTTTTATGCTTATTTGAAAAGTAAAAGTTTTTTGCAAATTTTTGTACAATGTGTGTGGCGACTTATTGTAATTGTTGTATATTTTTTTTTGCCTGCATCATCTTCTCTCTCTCCCGTGACGCGCTTATGTGTCATATTTTGTATACAATTTTGCTTTTTATGAGTTTGTTTTTGCGCTTCACACTAATTGTTGTTGTGTATGGCCACGTTTGCGTCTCCAACTGAGGCGTAGGCGTCCGTGTTGCTTGTCGCCTGTCAGTTTGAGGCGCCTCGCGAACATTTGAAAGTGTTGCGCAGTTTATTTACGCATGTGAGTTTGGATGCTGAACAGATCGCTTTATTGTCCGCGTGTGCGAAAGTTTTATGTTATTTGTTTTTGATTATTGCCGCGCTTCCGTTTAATGAGGTGCCTAGGATAGGGGCGTGGTTGTGCATATTTGTATTTGCAATCAAAAATATTTTCTGTACATATTTGTAAAGAGCTGAATGAATGATTGATTTCCATAGCAGGTGAAATTGTGTAAGACATCAATTTAATTATGCAATTGACTTAAGTACTTCGAAATTGGTGTTGCTTTAACGTTTAACTGACAAAAATTTGAGTATTATTTCAAGACAATTATTAAATATAGTTACCAAGACATGTAAAAATAAATATATAATGAGCAAAGCCTACTTAATTCATTTAAATTATTTCTATGATTAAATATCCATAGCTTGTGAATTTTAAAGGTATAATATTCTGGAGCTCATTCAAAATATAATGTGTATGCTAAATTATATATATATATTTATTTTATGATAGATTATATATTCATACAAGGGTTTACCTTTTGAAGAAGTTAACACAAAATGAAATTTGTATTGTTAGGATAGATTCTGTGAATATAAAAAATTGGGATTATGCTACGCTTGATAAAGTTCAGCGAATAAAAAAAAGTAAGACATACAACAGATCAAAGTATTCCTATCTTGAGCCTTTGGTAAACCTCAAGCTAGTCGCTATATAAGGGTATTTGCCTTAGTTAACCCCATAGAACTTTCGAAAAGTTCTATGACTCCTACAATGGTTTCTCCTCAAATGAAAAGCTTACACGTAAAGGGGCAACCCCTATAGCTTCCTTATTTAAATATGCCAACTCCTGTCGCTGCTGTGCATTCCCATGCTCGAGTTAGCGCACTGAGTCAGCCCTAGCTGTAACCCCAAATTTGCATGGCCAGTACACACACACATGCATAATTACCATGACATGCAGACGCACAAAAGCCTCAGTCATGAAACGAAAATTTCATTACATTTGCTGGCCTTTTTGGCTTTACTGTGCTGAGTGCCGGGTAACAAGCTTTTCGCCTCAGCCCGCTTCACATATGAGTTCACATTTTTGGCCCGTGACCCAAGCGGGTGCGCAGGTGTCGACATACGACTCCCGCGACACCAAACTGACTGCTGACTCAGAGGCTCACAGTTAAAGGGTAGGGAAGGGGGTAGGTCGGGGCAGGGCGAGGGGTCCCACATTGTGTTTGTTTTCATTTTCGCATAATTACAATGAAAAAAAAGGCACTCGAAATACGCAACGAAAAATGTAACAAAAGCTGTGTGACAGACCGGCGCATGGAAACCCTAAACGACAGAGCGGGTGAGACGGCGAGCGGTGCGGCGGGGGTTGTGTATAGGGTTGCACTGTGAGAGTTTAGTTATTTTTGCTGCGCTGCATTTCCGGCTCGCTCATTGTCCGAATCGCGCTGGCGGCCTCTGATGTCATTGACAACTCAATTATGGTGCGGACGACACGGCTCCACTTCACCGGCGAGCGTTTAGAACGAGTGCCACAAAATGCTGTAGAGCCCGCATTTATTCTTTTGTTTCATGACTTGCCGAAAAAGGTGTTAAAGCAGACGTCACACGAAACTGACGAAAAGCCCCGAATTAAAGAACTCGAAATGGGAGCAGAAACACGACAAACGAACAACATATGCTCTGCAAGCTGTAAGAGATATCAGAGCTAAGGTTTTGGTGAGAGGAATAAGCAGGGAGAGTAATAAAAATAAAAATAAACAAATAATAAATAACCTCTCAGATTAATAATATGGTATGCTCAAATATTTGGGATTGCTATACTCAAATGTTTTGGCTAGGAAACGTTGGTAAATAAAGAAATCCATATAGATCCAATTTTTCAACACTGGCGCATGCACTGCCTGCTTTTAAGCTGGCTATATAGCCTCGTTGAGACTGATCAAGTATATATATACTTAACTGTATTCTACTAACTTCTTCTGTTAGTTACACAGTTCATATTAAAATCTTAACACCCTTTGCAAGAGTATAGCGAATAATGCTTTAATAGGAATTCTCTTAATTACTTTCAAGTGGCAAAGCTCTTAATTTTGTTCATGGAGCTCGCAACACTTGGGGTAACAATAAAACTAAGCCAAAAATTTGAATGTTTTCAGCTGTTTAACGTTGATTTATAAACGTTGCGCTGAAATGTGGGTGCACTCCCAGCAAAAGAAAAAAACGAAGGAAACAAAACTTAAAAATAAATTTAAAAAATAAGTATTTGGTTTTTTTGTTTTTGTGAAAAGCAATTACAACTTTGACATTGAAATGGCTATTGTCAGGTGTAACACAGGTGTGTGTGAGTTTGTGTGTGTGTGTGCGTCATAATACAATGCACAAACAAATGATCCAAATGAAACAAATGATTCATTTATTTTTGATGTCTGGCTAAATATTGCATTCAGTTGCGAGTTTGTTGCTTAAGTCATTTGTTTGCGCGTGTGACAATAACAAGAACAACAACAACAACAACAACAGCAGCTGCGAGCAATTTTAGCAGGCGTATTAACAGTCGTGTTTACTCACCGGGCCTATTATGTAAAAGAAGTTTGTTGCCTCAGTCATTTGCTTAGAGCTGCAACTACTTCAGTTCCTCGCGCACAGACCAAATATTGACACCAAAAATTGCTCATTGAGAAGCCATAATGGATACTTTTAACGTTTTTTGTTTTATTTTCGTTTTTACCAAAAATAAAAGCAAATTAACAATAAATAAAAAAGATCAAATAACCGAATTTTTTATTCGAAAGCAAATGCGGAAGATTAAACTTGTTTGATTTTGATTCTTTCGGCTGCTCTTGGTCATTTTATAATTTGTTGTTATTATTATTGTTGTCTGTTGCAAATAAGGTGCCTAATTAAAAATATGAAGAACTGGCAGCAGCAACAAAAAACAAGATGAGCAATCAGAGCTCTAAAAAGTCCGAAACATGTTCATCAAGCTGAACTAACGCAGCTTTTTATAGCTTGGCTTCTTTTTGGCATTTTCATCAAAAGGCTTTAAGTGATTGGCAAATACTCGCACCACAATCACAAAGCTTAAGCCAGCCAAATATTGTTGTTGTTGTTGTTTCTATATTTACGCTTTGTTGAAATAAGCTTTCTTGGCATTTTGGGCGCTTATAAATAGTCAACAATTATGGCTGCAAACTGGGCACAAGCCGCATAAGAAGCTGTCTCAGAGAGTGGCTGGTCGGTGGGGGGTGGGGGTTGTTTGGTGGAGCAATTAGCGGCTTTGTTTACAAAGTTAAGTGACAAATTTATGGGGATTCTTAATGGTAATCGCATTGCTGTGCCAGTTGGCTTAGCCTTGGGGCCACATTGATAGCTCATCAAAGAGACAAAAGATTGTAAAAATAGTTATTCAATTTGAATATTCAATCTTTATATTTATGTTTGTATTTATTGTATATGTGGATGTGAGCAAACATATTGTAAAAGAAACTTCTTGTGACTCGTCTGGTAGAATTAGGTATTGGTATTGGGCCACCAAATGTCGTAGGTCTTACGTACAGAATTATTGTAATCTGTTGATGTTTATATTAATTTGCTTGGTAGATGAAAAACAACAACTTGTAATTATTCTTTACCATTTGCGGTCTATTACTTTGTTTTATTTTTATTATTCCTCTGTTTTTCTCTGTGAATGTGAACAAGTGACTTCTTGCTTGTTGGATTATCTGTAGGATTTCTTTAAGAACTATCATTAAGAGATTTTTATTTATATAAATATTTTTATTTATTTTTATTTTTTTTTATATTTTAATATTTTTATGATTTCTGTTTGCTTCTCTATGAATTTGAAGCAGCGACCTCACGTTTTTGGATTTCTCTTTTGGATTTCTTAAAGAACTATCATTAAGGGATTTTTATTTATATATTTCAATACTTTCCCAGCTCTGCGCGACCCCAAATGACACGCTCATTAACGTGTGAACGATACGCGTAGATATTCTAATTTCAGCTAATATTCCGCTTTTACTTTTGCTGCCCACATAAAGTAGCCGCTGTTTCTTCTTCGTCTTGCTGCTCTCAGCTGGCCAATTTCCCTTCGGACTTTAAATATAAATTGCCGCGTGTGTCTGGCTAATTAACATATTTCGTATATTGTATTTTGTTTTGTTTGTCTGTTTTTCTCATTTCGTGAATTTCTGTAATTAAAAGCGCGCAAATCTTTTGCATTTTGGCCAAGAATTTCGCGTCGTATATCAAATGGCAAACAGAAATGAAAGTTTTTGCAGATAATATTTTTAGCGCTCTTCTAATATTTAATTATATTTAATGAAATTGTTTTCTGCACACGGTCTTTAAATACCCTTATGGCTGGGGCGTTTGCCAGGGGGCCAGGCTTTTGAAATGGCTTATTAACTTTTTATGTGGCTTTTATCTTTTAGCTTTAGTGGATTGCATAATTTTTATAGGCGCCGTATTGGATTTCATCATTGTTTTTGATTACTTTTAACGAAAGCGAAAAAATATTGGCTTTTGTGAAATATTCCTCTTCCCAATATGCTAAATTTAAAAATTATTCTTCAGTTTGTCTGTTGTCATGTAAATTATAAAATTTTAAATGCAAATCTATGCATGATAGAAATTCTAAAATAAAACAAAATAAACCGGCCATAAGCTGAGAGCAGCAACAGGGGGCTTGACCACAAATTTGTAAACACGCTTTAGACTGTTATTTTTAATACCCTGAACACATTGATAATGGGAACAAGGGTGTAATGTTTTTGAGCAAGTGGATGTAAAAGGTGAAAGAAGTCATCTTCCAAGTCGATAGTGTATATATTTAAATATATAATTATTTGGTCATAAGCTGAGCCCGTTTCCTCGATTCAATATAAATGGATATCGAGCTCCTGAGCATATCTTTCGTGGAGTGTATCTTGAATATTTGTGGACAGCTCCGTCTGTTTCCCTTCAAAATGTAAAATGGGCATTTTGTTTTAAACTATATCCCTTTGTTATCTACACCCATTTGGATGCCATAGAGATTCCCTGGAATTCCCTGAAAGATCAGACAAGAAACAACCAAGTCAATCAAGAAAGCGTTTCCCATTGAATGGGTCTCTCAGATGAAGAAGCACAGCCGCTGCATAAACTGTGTTTGTTTAGAAAAGGGTATTTTACAGTCGAGCATTCCCGGCTAGAACACTCCAAGCTGTGCAGCACGCGATGTGGTTACGTGTGTATCTGTGTATTTGGAGGACAACCAAAAATTTGTAATGGCAGCTCGGCGCTGTGTTGAGGGTATTTTCTAGACGAGCACACCCGACGGGAGAACTCTTATTTGTCTTTTGCTGTCGTCGCCTTTCTGCCAATTACTGTGCAAACAAAACTTTTCTCTAATTTGCTGACACGGACACGTTAAGCGCACAGTTTCGGCCAGGCTCGCATGTCATGGCTAGGTTCTAATCAAAATCGCACAGCCAGCAGCCAGCAGAGTGCTGGACGTGGTCCATTGATGCACTGGCTGCGATAAACGTCAGGCGATGTTGGTTCTTTTTTCTACTACTTGTTTTGTTTTGGGCTGGAATTTGTTGTTTTTTTCGGGCGCACAACAAATATTTTTTCTAATTAATAATAATAACAATTGAAGCGCAGTTGCAGTTCCGCATCAGCTAACGGCACTCCGATGCCCACGACAACAACAACAAAAACAACAACAATAACAAGAAGGAGAAGAAAAAACGCGGTATGTGGAGCAAAAGGTGTTGAAAATGTATTTCACTCTTTTCCACTGCTTCTTCATTGCGGTTTTTCCGTCTTTCATTGGCTTTGCTCGCTTTTCAGCCCAAATCAAAGCGGTTCATCAAAATTGCTCACAAACTTGGCTAAATTGCATTTGTTTTAATTAAAACTGAGGCTTGCGGTTTGCAGTCAAGCATTTCCCAGCAGCTGATATAATGGGATTTTTAAAAATTGAAAAAAAAAACCATGACTGAGGGTTAAGGGTTGAGCTTTTAAATTTAATTTAATATATAAATCAGTAAAAAATATTTCAACAAGCAAGAGGTTCTAGTCGGGAGCTCCCGGCTAGGGTATACCCTGAACCCTCTTCTATTCTAGATCGACTCGGCTTTTGATGCTGATCAAGAATATATATACTTTTCTATAAAAAATATTCAAAGTAATTTAGTATATTAAAAATATTTTTTAATCAATTCTAAATTTAACAAAGTTAAGCAAAATTTGAAGAAATTATTTTATGAATACTCTATATTCAGTGTTTGAGGATACACAAACGTTCGATGGTACAATAAGATACATATACTTGTGGAAAATTTCACTCAGATCGGTTTTTGTTTTATTTTTCGGTATTTTGACTGCCCTGTTTAGTTGTATACACACATTCATGCGCGTCTGTTTCGATTGTATTGATTTCTGTTCTGCAATTTTAATTCGTTTTTTTCTTAGAAGAAATCAAGACTGCTCAGTAGAGGCGGTGGCAAGTGGCGTGGTTTGTGGGAAGTTCGATCCCTACCGGTGAAACTCTTTCAATTTTTGGCTGATGTGGCTGTTGGTTAGAGACGGCGGAAAGTAGTGCGGTTGCGAGTTCGAACCCTGCCAAATGAACTTTTTTTTAAATTTATCTTTATTATTACAAACGAGAGCATTTTTTTAATTCTAAATAATAATTCTTTACAAAAAATATTATAAAAAATTGTATGGACCTCAAATATTATCAGAATTTAATGCACCTGAAACGAAATAAAATAAGGTTTGTCGCTCAGATCATAGGGAAACTTCCTTTTGTTACCGATTTTGTTCATTTTGGCCAGCAGGCTTTTTACATAAACAAATTTTATTGCCCATTTAGATAACTAGCAATAGTATTAGCGATTAGTTCCGTTAACCAGAGACAATTACCGAGCTGCACATAAAAGTGCGCTAACTTAAATACCTATTTAAGTTTACTTAGACTTATCTCTCACATCTGAACCAGGCTTCGTATTCGATTCTAGCGCCTGTGGCAATTAAAAGCGATTTAAAATAATTACAGAGCCGAAAACGAAACGACGTAATTAGAGAAAACAACAAAAGAACGCAACGCGAATTAAATAAATTGCTATACAAATTCATTTTATTGACTCGCGTGTGTGCCAAGTGGAAGAAATAAAAAATAAAAATAAAACTAAATAAAAACAAAAGACGATCGTAAAGTTTAAGCATTTCGAGCAAAAATAAAAACAAATTAGCGCTTCACTTCGAGAACGACAACCAGAACCCGGGGCCAAGTGAATGCTTTGAATTGGCAATAATCAAGATGAACAGACGTTGACATTTATGGCTCAGATTACGCAATGGTCAGCCGCTGGGAAAGGGTCGTTTCTTATGAATTGTGTGTTAAGAGAGGGAAATGCCTTCGAAACAATGCCCAAAAGAGCTGACGCTTTATTTGAAAGTAACTGAAAGTTCTTTGACTTGACTTGGCTGCCCTCGGGAATTGTTTTGACTGCTAGTCGCTTTACCTTTTTCTCCTGCCTCTAACATTCTATTCGCTTAATTGTTTACACACACATACATATATAAATAAATATATATATATATAAAACTCCGAAATTTGTTTTTCACACGCTGCCAGAAAACAGAAATTACAATTTTTGTTGGCTAGCCCACGCCGCAAGTATAGGCAAATATCTCGAAAAACTGAAACTGTTCCACGTGCTTTGCTATAAAGTTGTTTGTTTGTCTTTTGCTCGCTGATTAATTTTAATTTTCATGTTTTGTTTACTCGCCTGCTTGCTCAGCTGCCTGATGGATACATTTGGGCTTTTGCCCTGGCACTAAGTAGCAATTTAACACACACACACACACACACACCGAGATTCGACTCGTCTCTGTGGTGGGCGTTAGCTGTGTCTCAGTCCCCCATTTGACTTCACTCCATGCAAATGAGGCGCTCAGCGCCAAAGTGACAGGCAAATCCCCGGTAAATTGTGTGGGCGTGTTTTATTTAAGAGCTGCTCAGTCGACGGGCATTTAAAATATTTGTTAATTTGCAAAGAAGAGGAAGAGACAGTGAACAACGCACTTTAAGAATTAGAATAGAATTTTGGGAATTATATTTAAAACAGGAAATAACTACACAATGTTGTTTAAATACCCTTTTAAATGTTATGTTATGTGTTATGTTAATATCTTCAGACAAAAACAAACAAAAGAAATCATTTTTCCATGCGAAAACTGATTGTTCGATTGTTTTTCCCTATGGAGCAAAATGATATAGTAGTTATTAAGATTTCGCGCATATTTGTAAGTCAAGATAGAAATCTTCCATGCCAAGTTTGATGAAGATTTCTAGAACACAAAAAGCTATTTCAGACAAGAACTTATTAAAATATATATATGTATTTCTTTTTAACGATGATTGAATTTTAAATCAGTTTACTTAAGAGCATTTATGCTGAATATATTGTATATAATAATATAATAGTTTAATTGTTCGTTTAAATATTATAATAATATATTTAAATTGATTTTAAAGGTTGCTTAAAACTATAATAATAGAATAGGTAAATTAAATATTAATAAGGGGTTATTTCAATGCTCAGGAACTTTTGCGCCCCCTCTCAATAGCCCACTAACCCAAAAGCCTCATTTGCTGTAGCAGTTGCTGCTGCTGCTGTTGCAGATGCTGCTGCTGATGCACTTTGCTGCTGTGGCTGCTGCGACAGCTCTGAAGCGACACCCTAACAAATTTTAGCTGACGGCGGCATATTTTCAACACCTGCCTCGCTGTCGCCATGGCTGGCAGGCTAGTTGGCAGACAGGCAGGCAGGCAACCTTTGTGCCACTTTGCCAGTTCCCAAAACTCACTTTTGTGTCATTTGCAGAGAGCGAGACAGCAGCAGAAAAATGCGAGAGCCAGAGAGATAAGGCAACAAATTGTTGTCGTTGCACTAGGTGCAGCGGGAGATGGCAGTCGACGGCAGGCAGACAATGCGGCTGTTGCATGCATTAGAGCAAGTTCGAGGCAGGCAGCAAATTAACTTGGCCAAGACTCAGGCAGAGGCTGGGGCAGCAGCAGACGCATCGCGAGCTGCGAACTGCGCATCTTATTAAGAAAGAAAGTACTTTCAGTCAGGCAGCTGCTGCTGTTTTTTTTTTGTGTTGTTGCATTTTTTTTTTAGCTATTTTCCACCCATACAATATGTTATTTATTTTTATTTTTTCTGCAGCATCTTCTTTGTTTTTTTTTTTTTTTTGTTTTGCATTTTGCAAGTGCCGTGCGAACTTCAACTTGAGTTGTTGAAGCCAAGCCACACAAGATGACTCCACTTCAGCTATGCTGCTGCAGGCTACAGCCACAGATTCAACTTCAGCTGGCTGAGCTCTTGAGTGCGCGACAGGCACACACACAGATAAAAAATGCCAACAGCCAACTGGTTCCACTAGTTTGAGTATTTTCGATTTTGGTTTTTTATTTATATATTTTTCTAATCATTTCAAATGCGTTTCAATTGCCTGCAAATTGGCTGCTCGCAGGCCAAAAACACAAAAAAATCCATTTGGGCCTGGTCAAGTTGCTTGGCCAAGTTTTTAGTGTCTCTCAGCTAACAAGCCTTTTTTTAATTGCTGCCCATAATGCAATTAAACACAAATATCTCTAGCTTGTATTTAATTTGTGTGCAAATATTTGCACAGTTTTTGTTGTCAGCCAAGTTTATTGCCCAAGTCTTTTGTTTATATATATATTTTTTGGACTTTGCACAAATGTAATTACAATAATTGTTTGGCTAGCGCAATAATGTAAATGCAATTAGGCTAAATAAAAATGAGAAAAAAATTATGGTGACAAAATATATCCGAATTTTTGTGGTTATATTATTATTTTTTGTTTTATAAGATGAAGTTTTAAAGAGAAATTTTTAGTTAATTTTAGCAATTTTATTAGTTGTATTTGTGCCGACAGATATACTTCTAAAGATGTGTAAGATGCGTAAAAATAAATGATAGATAAATATGCGCAAATTCTTGTATACATTTTAAGTCCAACTCCAATCAAGCAGCTTCGGCTATGCGCCTCAGTGCACTAGAATCATTTAAGTTTGGGGTTCGTTTTTTTTTTGTTGTTCAGACTGAGACTTCTCTCTCAGCATTTCCGCATTTTTATTTCGATAGCTAATTAAGTTATATAAGAGCTGTGGAATCATAAAGCCAGCCAGCCAGCCAGCCAGCACATATTCAGGCAGGCACTCACTCACTCGCCCAACGGGCGTGTCAACATTCACAAGATCTACACATAAATCCATTTCGCAGTTCCAGTAGCATGCACAGCTTGCAGAAGAAGAAGAAGAAGAAGAAGACGAGGCAGAGGAATAAGCAGAAAAGCTGGTTAGATAGAAGAGCTGTTGATCTTATGACAGCGCCACTTTCCTATGATGTAATATCGTTTTTAATTAAGTCACGCAAATTTTGCGCTAATTTGCACGAATTCTATTTTCTATTTCTGCTTTTAATTGGCGTCCAGAGGCTAACGAAAGGGCAGAGAGTCCATTGCCCCAAGGGCCATATAATTATGTAAACAAGGAAGCAACAGCTCGAACTTGGTGGCTTTATGTGTGCGTAATTGCTTAGAGACCCCATTGACGGATACTTTTACTTGCTGGGCCGTTTCCTACGGAAATTGCCAGGAGTAGAAGCAGCGGGCTGTGAAGGAGTGCGGTGCAAGGTGTGTGTGTGTATGAGTGTGTGTGGCAATCGCTAGTCAAATGGAGGCCTTAACATTCACAACGGCCAACAGTCAGTAAAGCTGACTTGATTATTTTCATTCGCATTTCCACAACAACAACGACTGGCCGGCAAGTTTGTTGCCTAAGTCTTTTGTTTTTACTTTACTCACTTGTCGCGCGCGCTGTGTTAATTGAAAATGAAAGTGCAAACACCCCGAATGAAGAAAATTACATTTATATATATATACATATATATAAGGCTGCAATGAAAATGTTTAGACAGTCGCCATCGATAATCAAATGACAAAACGCCCCTTCGAAAACTTTCTTTGCTCTCCTTTGGTTTTCGCTTCCCCCCGTTTTATTTGCTTTCCATGCCACACTTCTGATTTCCGCATCATCGCTTGCCGTTTTGTGTATGTGTGTGCCGCCTAAATTGGCTGGCGATATTACTGAAGGTTTGATCTGGTCTGGTCCACTTCGTGCTGACCACGTTCAATTAACATGGAAAGTGACTGCAAATGAAACTGAAAACTGAGTCTAATAGAGAAATGCAGCAAGCTGCCAATGATTTGATCATCTTGGTGGTCTTTATTGAGTACTTTTTTCTTGGATTTTGATGGGCGTAAATATATACTATAAATAATGAACGACCAAACGATCTTCATGGCGTCTGCCATTAATAACAGACAAAATGTTGTATCAAACTTATATGTTTAGACTACATTTTATTCAATATTATATTTATTTAGATAATCTAGTAATATCTCGATATTAAGATAAGCTTGTGGTTCTAGCTAAATATAATTATGATTTTAATATTTATTATCTATAGTTAAATATATATATATATATAAAAAAGACTTTTTCATTTAAACTAAGTTTAAACCAAATGAAAAAGTCTTTTTCATAGCTCAGCTTAGACTAATTTCATTAACGAACACTTTTTTCTTGAAAAAAAAAATATATGTTAATTTGATGACTCTTTATGTTAAAGCAGAAAATCTTAATTAAGTTATATTTTAAGTTATTTACGGATTTCAATGTCAAATGTCGTTTTAAATCAATTATTTATTAGACCTTATCTTAAGAAGCGAAAATTTTGATTAATTACAGTCTTCTTCTATGTCTATATAAATAATTATTCTAAAGACTTTGAAGCCTAAAATATCACTAGATAATAATTTTAAGCCAAGTTAGTTTCGATTGTCGAAATTCGACTAGTTTATCATAAATTAATAATATGTTAATTTTATAGTATAATTTCTAAAGTTTCCACGTCAGCTCTCAATAGGAGAAATGTTCTTATTAATCAGCTGCAAATTGATCTGACCGGCTGCTTCTCATTTCAAGTGTCATTTATATTATTTCAAGAAATGAGTATTAAGTCACAGAGGAGAGATTTTGTATATTAATGATCTTTAGCTTAGATCTTGCAGCTTACACTTACCATAAATCAGCAGCTCTTCAACTTGTCAATTCGCTTTCAAAACTCATAATACGCAGACTGCGGGTCTACGGTTGACGTGCCCCTTCCCACCCGCTCTTCTCCATTTTTCCATAGAAAATGTAAATGCGGCACGTTGAGCTGCGTTGCTGATTTTTGTTGCTGGTTTTGTCGATCGCCGATCGCCGATCGCCTGGGCAATAACAATAATTTCCTGCTGAAGAAAAATTGCAAGTTGGCTAATTTGCTGCAAATAAACGACGCGCAAATAATATACAATTAATTGCCAGACGCAGTTGGAGTCGTCGCAGTTGCCGTTGCTGTTGTTGTTGTTGCTGCTGCTGCCAATGTTGCATTTAAAGTCGTTTGGCGGTCAAATGCATTTGGCCAGCATTTAATGCAACATTGTGCCAAACAGAAAACTCTCTGTTTCTGCGTTGGTATCTGCTGTCTTGCATCTTGCATCTACAGCTCTCCGGGCAGCTGGACATCTAGGCATGTAGGCAACTGGGCGCTGGGCAACGCCCACACGCAGATTTTTTTGCTTTTGCTTCTGCTGCTGTTGTTGCTGTTGGGTAAATTGCAATTTGGCGCTGTGATCGGCAAATTATGAAGTGCCAGGAAAGCCATTTAAACGATTTAATGGCACGCTGCAGATACACAGCGCTCGTAAATAAACAGAGCACAGTTGCAAAGCACACCGCACAGCCGGCTCCATTTATAAAGAAGCCCCTTGGTGGTCCACTGCTCTTGGATTTCGTTCATTTTGAATAGAATCTTTTTGTTGATATAGAATTTTTTTAGTATGCATTTTATAAAATAGACTTTTAAGCTTCTTGCAATTAATAATTTATTTATTAAATAATACAAATTATATTTTATCTGAAACATCATAAATTAGATCATAATAATTTTTAAATAATTTTTGTACATTAATTTTGAGTTTTTAAAGCGAAAAGAATATTTCTCATTAAAGAATAAAGCATTAACCATTTATCTTAAATCTCATAAAGTATATTATAAACGATTTAATATATAAATTGTATTGTGTCGTAACTTTGTAATTTTCTTAACTTAATTTCGAGGTTTTGAAGCAAACAGAATATTCCCCTTAAAAGAATTCAAAATTGATGATATCTCATAAGATGTAGCTTACATATTTAGTTGCACTTTTTTAATTTCCATGAATTTAACATTTTTTCGAATCAATTTGTCCTTATTAAAGCAAAAGATTTTCTAATAAAGAACCATCCAATCGAGCTAATTTATATTATATGTTTTGTAGAAAATTGTAAAGGCTAGGCTTTCAAATATATTTGTTATTATTATTTTTTATTTTAGGTATTTGCAAATTGCTTGGTTAATGTTTACTCAATATTTTGAAATATTTTGCATAGCCTTTGTACCACTGTGCACTCTATGAACTGCTCCCCGCATTGTAACTGAGATTTGCAACAATGTTGCCCGCTTGCTTGTTGTATTTTGTTATTTTTGCTGTAGCGGAAGTTGTTGGCGGCATGTTGTATTGTTGTTGATGTAGTTTTTTTTGCTGCTGTTCTTGTTGTTGTCGGCAGCTGCCTGAGCAGCGAGATGAACTTGAAGATCAGCTGTGCGCAGCGTTGCGCTGGGTCGTCATCACCAAAGTCGCCGTCATCATTTGATTAATTTGTTGTGTTGGAAAGTTTTGTTGCAAAGTGAAATCAAGTTGTGTTTGTTTCGCCGACTTGCCTTGTGGCCCATGCCCGAGCACCGTCAACTCCCATTTCAATTCAATTTTCCACGTCGCGCTCGCATTCTATTATTATCGGATCTCTGTGTGGGTATATAGAGTAGTAGCTAATGCAAAAGGTCTTTTTGGCGCCCCGGCTGCATGCCAAATCAATTGTGTCTGTTGTCGCTGCGCTTTTCGCTGGATGATAATAATAATAGTAATAATATTTCTGTAAGTTTTTCTCTCTCTATTTTCTCCCTATTCCATTTGCTTCTATTTAGTTTTCTATGGATGTTTGTCAACTGTTTCGAATGGCGGCACGTATGAAAACATTTCGTCTGCTTTCTTTTCAAAATCTTCGACGGCTGCTGAGTGTTAAAATTCAGTTTTTAACTTTTTGACTTTGGTTGTGGAACTGTGTGCTGCCCCGGCCCTTTTTGTATGCCCCACAGGCGCTAATTACGCAAGCACATAGTTAAGAGCAGCGGCAAAGAAATGAAAGCCCATCCAACCATCCATCAGAGAAATGAGCTCAGTTCCAATATGGCCAATGTCTGGTTTCAGTTCAGGCGATTTTCATTTAGCGCTCCATATTGTTTTCCTATGCAAATTAGTTATTAAGCGCATCTTAATTGAATTAACACCATTTCTGAATCGCCGGATAGTCTCTTTCTCGCTCACCCTCTAGATATCTGTTTGTGGCACGGGTCGTCAGCTGTGACGCTCGCCGAACAAGTGCTAAAAACTTTGCGAAAAGTAAAAAAATTAACAGAGTCTGAACAGCAATATTTTGGAATTAAATAAAATAGCTGAGAATGTGCCCAGAACAAGAATTTTGCGATTCTATAGCTAATCGGTGCTTGGTACGAAATTCAATATAAGTATATTTTAATGTTCCAGTATATTTATTTATTTCTCTATGTTCTTTTTCCCATTGATAGTTCTTTAGCTAAGCCTAAAGATAACAGTAACATAATAACAGTGCGCTGTTATAGGCATGTTACATTAAAGACAAATTGCGCTGTTATTAACACATTAGTATACATAAACCAATAACGGTGCGTATTTTAGGATATAAATATTAATAACAGCGCGCAGCTATTAAAATGTTATGCTAAAACTGTTATGCGCCGTTAATACTAGCTATTCGTTGTTGGATTATTTAATAAAGCAATTTTAATTTTGCTTAGAATTTGAAAAATGCTTTGAGTTTTGAATAACTATTTATGGCTTAACATTATCAATTACTTTATTGTAAAAACAAACGGTCAGCCCTAGGAGTTGTCTCATCACGCAAATTAAATGCCTATAAAAGGATGGACGCTTAGTGAATTTTTAATAAATAAGTACTCCTAAATTGTATTTAATTTGAGGTTGGCACATTCTTAATTGAACTTCGATATTAAATAAATAAAAATAAGATTTTCAAGATATTAATATATATATGTGTAATCTATTGTCATAATGGTATCTCAGTTCAACTCAAGTTCTCCAGGTCCCGTTCACGTTCTCCGTCTCTATCATACAGATTGAGCCATCAGTTCAGCTTCTTCGGGCATATGAAATCTAATGCAATAAATTCCGTAAAAAGTGCTCTGTGCAAATGTATGTGACTCGCACACACACACACACACACACACACACACACACACACACAAACGCACTGCGCTTGGCTGCGCCACGCACACATGCCACAAATAGAGGCAGGCGAATTACTCATACGCCACGTTGTTGCATGACAGCACCAAACGCCGCATTTCAATTACATTTTCAATTTTGTTGCTCATTAAACCGCCTGCAAATGTTGATAAACATTTTACGTCTTAAGCTCTTGTTGTAATTGTTGCTGTGTATGTGTGTGTGTGTACGTGTGTGTGTATTATGTAAGCGGCACGCGCTCAAGTCCGAAAAGCGTTTCGTAGTTGTTTTAGTCATTATGTTTGAAATACTTTGGTTTTTCTAGTATTGTTTTAAGCGTCAGTCAGTTGCCTGGCATTGCATTTCCTCATGTTATGCATAAAAGTCTTGAAGCAGACAATTTTTAACTGTATTTTTTTTTTTTTTTGCTCTTTAAGATATGATGGCCCTTTTCTCGTTGTATAATAGAGTAAAAGTTGCCCACGCGGCTCTTCCGTTTGTGGCAGGCAGGCGTGTAACATCCTCCGGCATTTTGTTGTCTTTCTCACGCACTTTAACACCATTTAGTTGATAACAATCGCAAATGTTTTTTTTTTCTGTTTTTTGTTTTTTTGTTTTTAGTCTTTTTTTTTTTTTTGAATTCGATTCGTGCAATGCCACTTGCCGCACAGCCGTAAAGCAAGTTGTGTAGCTGAAGATGCAGTTGAAGCTGCCGCTTTCCCAATACTTAAGATAAGCAAAGTCCAAAAGCGAGCGGTGAAGGTGGCTCTGGACCTGCACCCAACCAGTTGCCGGGCTGTAATAAAAATGCAGGAAAAAGTACACATCGAAGGAGAAAGTAAACGTTAACGTTTCGGCTTGCTGCAATGTTGAAATGTTGCTGCAAAGAAAGCAGCGAGCCGGCAAAAGGCAACAAAAACATAGCAGAGCTCCAGGGGGAAGTGGGAAGTAATGCCGTCTAGGGGGCACGGCTGACGGGCGGTTGAAGGGGCGATATTGTAAGTTAGTTGTAACAGAGGTGGCGGTACGGGTCCAGCGGTTCGGCAAGTGAATGCGTCTGGCATTAATACGTACTTATATGTAATAGCACGTATAACAACCCCTGGGAACTGGTACTATAATTCGCATATGTACTGAGCCTTAATGGGCTGAGATCTTGCCAGTAGATATAATAAAATATATGTGTATACCTTTGGAGGTTGTTTACGGAGGTTAACACAATATACAAACAAATGTGTTTAAATTTAAAATTGTCAATTTAATTTATGCGTTGATTTGGTAGATGAGGTTGTCTTGCATTTCGTTGTGTTTTGTAGAGTGAAGTTGTGGAATCATATTTATATTGGATGTTTACTTTATTTCAAATTTATGAAAATTTCCAGTTCTGTCGTTCCCTCTCTCTTCATCTCAATTCAATTTCAATTTTTTTCCACTTTAAAAAAGTTGTCCTCACAACCTGCATTTCTTTTATTGTGTCTGCTTTGTCAGCCCTTTCGGGGGTCATTGCACCTGCAGCAAGCCACAAATTTGTATTTGTTGCAAGACCTTAAGTTACTTGCCGCACCAATTTTACACATATATACACACACACACACACATACACACACACATATAACCACATTCCAGGCAAATATGGTATGAAATCAATAAAGCATTGAAATGCATTCGCAGACGAAGCAGCTGCTTTCTAGCTTTTCGCTAGCATCTGCATGCACTTTGGCACTTTGGCTGCCACTTGTTGCACCTTTCTCCTGCCGCTGCCGCAATTCGTTGCACACACAGAGCCACACTTGCCAGGTTGATAAATTTCTGCAGCCATAACGGCCACATATGCCGTTGCCAACGTCGCCCTCCTCCCGCTCAAGCGCCCAAACGCTTCTACTGGCCAACTTATGCGCATAATTTTGCCTTGATTTCATTTTTCTCGCTGCGCGTATTTTTCAATTTCAAATGCAGCCAAGAGATTGGAACTGCGAGCATACGATCGATGGGCTTTGGCCAGCTGGCTATTTATTACCTCACCGCGAATGCAAATTTGCAACTTTAAAGATTTTGATTTAGTTGTTGTTGGCTGGGCTGTGCCTGATTATGCGGCTACTGCCTCGCATTTTGCAATTGAAAGTCTTTTTTATTTTCGGCAACGGAAAAGCAAAAATAATGCCTCCAAAGAAAGGTTCAATGCACCCACTAGGCTAGCCGCTAAATGAGGCTCGCGCGTGCCGTGCCAAAAAAAAAAAAAAAAAAAAAACAAAAGAAAAACAACTAAAAACCAGTTAACAGCATTTGTTTTTTTTTATTTCTTAGCCAGTTGCCAATCCATGGACAAGGTCACTTCCGTCACATGCGCCGCGTCGCAGCGTTGTGGGTGTTATTCACCTTTTAGATACATTTTGCTCGAGTTGTTGTGACTTAATTGTTTTGTCAAGGCGTCGCGGCGCGTCGCCTGTCACAATTTGCAAATCTGCCCTCTCCCCTCGCTGACTAACTGGGTCAGCTTGGTTCTCCAAGCCTAATGAGCCGCCGCTCCACTTCACTCTGACCCACAACTGAGACATGGCGGCGACGTTTCAAGTTTGGACGAGCTGCAAACAGTTTTTGCTTGCCTTGGGCCATTTAAGCCAAGCATTGAGAGACGCCTTGAATGGAGACGTTGCTGAAGATGGCACTGGCAATGAAATTCGAGTCGCTTAGGATCTTGACTACATGTTATACATACATTTTTATCCCCCGCTCATTTTAATGAGGCATGCAGCCGCTTGCGGCACATATTGATGCCGCACTAACTGTAACTATAGCGGATGTGTGTGTGTGCCTGAGTCTGAGTGTGGATATATATATCAAAGCTGGGATTATGCTGAAACGGTTCAAAAGCGTTAGCAACTTAATTGGGCTGAAAAAATTGGCCAAAAGTTAATGACACAAATTTACAAGAATCTTAAAGTGTGAGCAGAATTATAGCTTCATTATCTGAAGCATTCTTGAAGCTTTTGAAATTATGGGCAAAGAATATAAAATCAAGCTTATTTTATTTTCATATAGCCAAAGAATATGATGTCAAGCTTATTTCAAAATAATAATATAATACAAACATTTAAGCTCATATTTAAATGTCATTAAAAAGGTTTAGCCTTTAACAATTGAAAAACTTTTCGTTCGTTTTTTCGTATCTTAAAGTTTTTTTAAATATGGCTAAATATATGTACGCATTAAATTTAATGTTTCTTTTTTTAGCCTTTTTTACATACTAAACAAACCTTGCGGATTGATTAATCAATTAAAAATGGTTTTTTAAACAAGTTTTTTTTTACCAAGATTTGAATTAAAAAATTCAAAATAAGTTAGAAATATATGGAACACACATCAGATATATAAACTAAACAATATAAAATTTAAATACATTTCGAACAAGGTATCGCTTGTAAAAATCTAGTAATAATCGACTAAATTATACACCTTGAAGCCAACATGTCAAAAAAAAATACAAGAACTTCATACAATTATTTAAAGCTTGAGCTAGGATGTCGAATAAATAATCTACATGTAAGATCAATCTTACATGTAGATTATTTATTCGACATCCTAAAGATATTTCTTATACACAAATTCGAAAATACAATTTCTTATAAATATATATACTTATATACAATAGTAGAGTAATTATAATTTTAACTTTCCTTAACTGATCTTATTTATATTATTTTTTTTTAAATTTTGTTTTCAGGTATGTATTAAGACATTTGCTGCAAATACATTTTGATATACTTAAGAGGTAAACAAGACAAAATATGCAACCCCACTTGAAATTCATCTGGGTAAGTGCAAGGTAATAAAAATTTCTCCTTAAGTGCCCGACTGACTCACAAGCTCACAATCTCTCTCGCTAAGCATTCGGCTCGAAGTAGATAGATAATATAAGATATGCCCCCAACGATTGTTGTTGCTGTCAGCGGCTCTCTCTCAGTGTTCTAATGATTCGCATTGGCTTATCAGCCAAGCGGCATCGGCAATCAACAAGAAAGAGTCTACACACTCTAAGAGAATTCACGACAAAGGGCAGTTTAATTATGCGCAATTAGTGGGCACTCGCAAAATAACGAAGAAAGATACAATTGTATCTGACAGTTGCGGTCTGGCCGAGTTTATGACTTCATTTGTAAACGAAAGCGAAAACAAGACACACAAAAAAAAATAAATAAAATAGAAAATGAATATAAGTTGCATTTCCATTAGGTTTTTCTATTACATTCACTTTTGTTTTTTTCGACTTCTTTTTTGGGCGTGCGAAATATAGTTGTACTTTTACTTGTTTTGATTCTACGGCCAAAAGAGATGTATAATTAAAGTTGGCTTTAATTACATATTTTTTGTTTGGCAATAATTAAAGTTTGCAAATGTGGTTAATGGTTTTTTGTATGTGTATAAAATATTTTTTTGTTTTATAAATTTCAAGCATTTTATCAATTACAAAACAATCGCATCGTTTCTTTAAAAACTTTCTCAAGTGTTTGGCTATCGATCAATTGAAGCGATTTAACAAAAGATACGGTGAAATAAACACAAAAGGCAGCCACAAGTTCATGAAATACAAACCTCGAATACATAACCCCACACTCAACTGAGTACCCTTAGTTATAAGTGTAACCCACAATTATTGTCAAGTAATTTGAATTTTGGAAAGTAAAAGTCAGAAGTGTGCGTGTGCGTATGAATGTGTGTTGCACTGTCAACTGTTGGGGCCAGCCTCCTCGCCGTTACTCTCAGTCGACTTTGGCTCCACATATGCTTATTAAGTTTTTGTCGAGACTTGTTTGTCATGTAATCAAAATCACTCGCATGCATCAATTGTTCAATTAGTTGGTTCAATCATGCAATCAACTGAGACCGACGCATGCGATTCACCCCTAGCCCCCGCCCGCAATAGCCGCTGAAAATGGAGCACGAATGTTGCTTCTAGCGGTTTCTTCTAGTCCATGGACTCGTTTAATCATAGAGTGTGCCCTGTTCTTGTTGTGTTAACAATTCAATCATTGTTTTACCAATAGGCCAGCCATAAAAGTAGCTATTTATATATTTAATACTTTTTAGAATGATAATGCATTTATAATTATTTCTAATAGTCTTCATCATTTTCATCATACCAGATGGTTCTTTTATATTAATTATGTATGCCATAAACTGGTGCTTTTATTAACTATCTAATATTTTTTATAATTTTCAAAATTTTACTTAAGGCACTTGATCAATGTGACTAAGCATAATTAATTCGTATATATCGTTTAGTAGTATAATACATATAGTTCGGTGCCAAGTATTATTCAATTGTTTAAATGAGGTTAAGCTAACTTTTAAATATTTTCCTTAATATACTCATGTATTCTTATAAAAAATGTATTATATATTGCATTTTCCTGCACAACGTGTTCTGATATAATTTTGTGTATATATAATAATATACTTTTATTAGAACAAGCTATTAATCTATCTATTTATTTAATCAAAAGCTGACTTGATTTACTATCTGATGCATGCATTTTATGAGTATTTAATTTAAATTTTCTTTAAAAATTTTAATACAATATTTTAATTAATAATAAAAGCCTTTGAAGTTCTTTTGCTGCAATCAAATTTTAAATAATTTATTAATTTAATTCTGTCATTCACCCTTTTTTTTCATATTTTTATTTATTTGTATTATATATATTTTTTATTTTTTAAAAATCAAATATATATTATTAATTTCTAATCATGTAATATCGATACTGATTGCTTTGAATATTGATTGCATTTGCCATCGGACAAAGCCTTCACCTTAATCGCTGAAACTTTCCCAGCCCCTAATATTGGTGTTTCAATTAACTAACCACAAAATAACAAAATAATTGTCTTTGCATGCATGCATTGCATAAATGTAAATATCTAGGTATATATCAACCAATTAAACCTCACTCTCTTGGCAAATCGCCGCCCCAATCAACTCAACTCAACTCATCTCAGCCTCAATCTCATCTCAATTCAACTGTATTTCCATGTCGAATTTGGATACATTTCCTGGCTGCGGCTCATTAAAGGCCGCTGGCTGCACCCGCACCATGCATGCACCTCCAACCCGCCCCTCTGCCCGAAATGAAATCAATGAAACTGTCCATTGGCTGGTAAAATATGCAACGGGGTTTTTTTTTTTTTTTTTTTTGGCCATCCAATAACAAGGCAAACAGGCACAACGACAGTATGCCATAATTTCTGTCGAGGCTCTGGGTAAAATACTTGCCAGAGTATTTTGTATTTTATGAAAGTGAAATTTCTCGTCTCTCTGGCCGTTGCCTATGGCCGCGGGGCCAGCATCAGTAAACCAAGTTAACAACCAGCCAGCCAGCCAGCCAACCAGTCAAGCATCCAACTATCCAACTGGATGCTGTGCTTGACTCTGACGCTGACGCTGATGATGACGTTGATGAATAAACAAACAAAGCAAGCAACATGTGACTTCCTCACCCCGCAACTTTATTGCCTCCTCTCTCTTTCTCTCTCTCTCTCTCTCTCTTTCTCTCTCTCTCTCTCTACTAGTATCTTGTCCACTTGACGACGATGTCTGTCAACGGCAAATGAAAGTGTTTGTTGCGTGTGTGTGTGTGTGGGAGGGGAGGTGGTGATTGCGGGTGCCACTCATAAGTTTTATTACCACACACAAAAGCTCATGATTTGTCATATTTCTTCAAAAGAAGAAAGTACACAAAGATCGCCCAGCCACTGCGCCGAGGCGGACCTGACACCGTCACACGGCGGGCACTGTCTTCTCGAGTGGCAGTTTTTATTGAAGACTGGCGCTCGTATCCCACGATCCGATATGAAACGGTCAGCAAATTAATTGCCAATTAAACGGCTTGATTCGACTTGCCTTTTTGCGAAAACCGGGGATATCCAAATTATATGTAAGAAATCATGATATTTTCATCTATCTATATCAGTGACCGAGGTGTACCCAAATATGATTTTGTGCTGCACTGCTTAAGTAAAATTTATTTTCTTAAAGACAGAATCAATCAATCATGGAATTCAGGTCAATTTATATTGTTATAGGAGTGGAAAGTCTATCGAGTTGGACACTGTATAAATCAAAATATTTGTAATATTTATCATAATTCTTAACTGTAAAATAGACACTCCCAGAATCATCTTAATATTGACTGTTTTTTAATTTGACTTCAAAATAGAAAGACAATTTTTAAGATTTTTAATTGAGAAAGATTAAATTTTTCCAAAGTATTTGCATTAAATCTCTAATCAACAAGTTGTCAAATCAAAATCAAAACAAAAAGTGAACTCTAAAATTTTTATGAAAGCTCTTCAATTCGGACCAGTTCTGAGAGTAAAAAGATAATCTATGATCTTTGGAACTTGCCTATTAACCAAAATTTACTGCTCATCAACACCCATATAAGTACTTATTGTATACCTAGGCAGCACCCCAGCTGTCCATCGTCCAGCAACAGATGCTTCCACTTTCCTTTCGGCACTCGCTTAGCAATTTCACAGCTTTTGCTTTTTTGACCCTTGCGGGGCGCGCAAAAACTAGTGCAAAAAATAAACAAAATAAAAAAAAAAACCAAAAAAGGCCGTAGCCAATCCGGCTGAATGACAGCGTAAAGACAAAAGCTGCGGCGACGAGGACGCGAGGCAAATTACACGTTCGCAGTGCGCTCGTCTGTAGTATTCAAGTGAAATAAATAGAACAAAACTTTTGCTTTCACCTTTGCAGTATTCAAGGCGGGCAGCCGCTCAGCCCGCTAACAAATACTCGGCAAAGGGGGCAACTGTTGAGGCAGATGCCAAGAGCCACTCAACGACAGTTCCGGGCAAACGTTTTGCATGTTTTTTGTATGCCAAAAAGTCGGCACAGGCGCGCAGGGTAAGGGGCAGTTGTAGCCTAGCACAACAATAGATGAGGCCCAGCTTTCCGGGCAGAGTTGTTGTTGTTGTTGTTGCTGTTTGTTTGGTGTTGCTGCTGTTGTTGCGTTGGCGTCTGGCGCGCAATTTGCATGCCAAAAGCAGCAGCGAAGCGAGGTGAATTGTTGCTGTTGTTGTTGGCCTAGGCAATTTGTTATTTGCCTTTTGAGGCGCACGCGCTGCCTTTTCAATTTGCGGTCGGGCCTGCCCTACACGAACTGCACTTGGGAGAGAGAACTGTGGAACTGCGGAGCTGATACTGCTGCTGCTGCCCCAGTGACCAAATGAACCACATTGGACAAAAGAGTAGATTCCAGGTATTTAAATATTCTAAACATGAGCTAGACGCAAAAATTTGCGCATCCAAAAAGATAAACGAAATGCGCAACGCATGCAAATGCGCTGCAAGAAAGTTTTGTTGTCAACTTTCTATGCTCTAGCTGCAGATACAAAAAAAAAAAAAAAAACAAAAACAAATATGTTACTGGTGTTATTTTACGAGAGTTACGAGCAGCAGCTGACAGGTGGCTGGGAAAGTTTTGGAGTGAGCCCTATCTATGCTGAATCTTAGCACTTGCCAAAAAACCGAAGTCTAAGGCAGCTCGCATACAAAAGACTCCGACAACGAACTTGACAAATTGGGTGCGAAACCAAATGCATTTTTGTGTCTCTGACAGTTGCTTTATTTATTTCTTAGTTAATTTATAGGGTTGCCTTAATATTTTCACTAGTCTCCAATATTAAATATTTCTTTTTTTTGTGTGTTTTTTTGTTTGCTTATTTTGCCCTTTTAAAGGTGTTTGCTGAGCAAATGTCAAGGCTTCGTCAAACTTTTTGACCAGCTTGTTTGATCAGCTTAGCCCAGTTGGCCAATAAACATTAAGTGGACGACATGCGTGCATCTTACGCATATATCACTTATTATTTTCGAATTTTATCTTCATCAAAATAATTTGAGCCTCATTCAGGCCAGCTCAAACTGCAAACCGTCTGTGTAAATGTGAAGGTTAGGCCCGTCGAGCGCCTGCCATTTAAGTTAATTTTTAATTTACGTATTTATATCAAGAGTTTAATTTTACAACAGTTTTTTTTTTTTTAACTTTTTTTGGCTTTGCGTGCTATGAATTTTTTTTTTATTTTTCTTGCATATTTTTGCTTAATGCAAACACGTTTAAAGTTTGTATCGAATTGAAACTAGTTTTAAATATGATCTGTACGCATTTGTTGTTGTTGTTGCGTTCGCTGCTCCCCCGGGCAATTTACAGCCTGATAAGCCTAGCCGGTTTTTCGGCCATTTTTGACGTCGGCCAGACGCACAGACGACACAGGCGATGATTTATAAATATTTATGAAACACTTTTTATGGCTGTAGTCTTTTTTGTTAATTTTTTTTTTTTTTAAGACATTTATGTGCTAATCAAATGATTTGTGCATAGATAAAATTAAGTTTTTATTGGCTTTTGCCAGCTTCAAGTGTTCCAAGCTTGAGATGAGCTTCAAATAAGAGCAGGTTGGTGTTTTTCTAAATATATAGCTAAAGTGCAGGAAGTGGCATAAATCAGTTGACCGTACCAAGATTTATGGTCGCGTGCATAAGTTCTTAACAATATGGGCAATATGTTTAAAGCTTAATACTTTAAATAATATATTAATAAAAGCACAGCAAATATTCTGCTGCGCCTTAAAAATAAATATTAAAATTAATGTAAATATAAATTAGCTTCCTTACAACTTTCTTTACTTAATGCGCTTAAATAAATCACTTTTGCTAAGTTAATTGCTGCCGCCTTTTGCTTTTGATGAGCTGTCAAAATTTGCAATTATCATTATATAACAAAAAGACGGCAGTTAAAAGATTTGTGTTTTATTTGTCATGTATGACAAATAGTCGAAAAAATACTGCTTAAAAAAATGCACACAAAAATGTCTCGATGACTGTTACTCAAAGTTTAGGTCATATATTTGCTGCTCATTACATTTTGTTAATGTTATTTGGCACGCCGCGTGTCACGTAATCGTAAATGGAGCCCCAATATCCGAAAACCCCAAAACCTCGGAGTTGTGCGAGTTGTCAGCTTGGAAGCTGCGCTAATGACAAATGCGCAACAAAAAAAAAGCGGCTGCAGTTGTTACAGCAATAATAATGATAACTAAAAGTCTTTGGCTTTAATATATAATTTATAGTCATTGGTAAGCGTTACGAACTGAGTTGAAGTTAAAGTTAAAAATATTTTGCGCAAGCGCGCCAGAGCGAGACTTTTAATTTTAATGAGCCCTCAACACTCTCACTTTTTGCTATCGAGGGCCTATAATTAAAAATTACACATATATATATACAATATAGTGAAGTGCTGATTACTTAATTAAACTGTAGCGCATCGGCTTATATAAGCTTTTAAATATATTTAATTAAAGTGCACGCCTCTTTGCAGCGCACACACAGACACACACACTGTTGCCTGCTGCACACCCACATTTCACTAACTAAACCAATTGGTCAGGCTTCGGTTTTGGGTTGGTCCCTGACCGCAAACAAGAACGCCTCACAGTTATAATAACATTGCGCATACGCCACCTACAACGTCAGCCAGCTAGCCCTGGGCCTGGCCGGGCCTGGTCAGGTTAGTCGGCAGCCAACTCCTCTTTGCTGTTGTTGCCTGGACTATCAACTATCAAAGGCAACAACAACTACAATATATAATAACAATATTTTTCAAACAACAAAAGAAATCAACTAGAAGCGCCCTAAGCCTAACTCAAACCAAAAACCAAACCCATTTTAACCGTTAAGCACATTTGACTAAATCTGCTACACATGGCAGCCCATAGGCGCAGGTTCAGGTGAATGGAATTGCGGCACGGCTGCATTGGCTTCGCATGGCAGCGGTTCAGGTGGGTCAGCGGGGGGCGCACGGGCAGAGGGGAATGTGCAGATGAAGCGGCTGCATTTGCTGCAGGAAATGCGCAGAACATGCGCGAGCTTCAACTGGAATGGTCTAAAGTTTTTTGTTTTTGTTTTATTTTTTCGGCTAGATAGCAGATCGCTATACTAACAACAATAGATAACAAGAATTAGTGGGCATGAAATTGGCTGAAGCCGACAGTGGAAATACACTTACAGAATTAAGATTTTCGTACTTTTTAGCGAGTGAAAAAAGATAAACATTAAATGAATATAATATAGAATTTAATATAATAATTTACTTTATTTAATAATAAATAGAATATAATATATGTATTTTACTTAAAATATGTGCCTAATAGCTTAGGCCTAAAAAAAAATAGGAAAAAATTAAATAGAAAAACTCCCAAAAATATTTTCCAAACACTTAAAAGATCATAATTGTTAATATAAATTAATTAGTATGTATTATTATTTCTACTAATAATATATTGTTATCAAATATAGGACAAGAGCAAAAATATTAACAAAATACCTATAATAATTTTATTAATATTACTATTATCTTTTCTACTACGTAATTTAATTTTCTGCTGTTGGCTAGATTTCACTATGAACCTGTCTTCAAGCCAACAAACTTTAAAACTATTAAATTAATCCAAAAAGAACTTACAAAAATATTATTTATTATTTTTGTATGCCTAAAAATTAATTCTACACAATTTATTAATTTTGCATTATTTTAAATTCTTAAAAACAAAAAACAAACTAATAATGCAAAAAATGCTATATAAATTATACCCAATGCAAATTCCCTGCTGCTTAAGCCACAATTCAAAGTCCAACTTTAAACGATTTGTCATAGTTGACATGCCCATGATGCTAGAGTATTAAAAAGGTAGCACGAACGCAGGTCACTTGTTGCTGCAGGAAGCCAACAGCAGAGCTGCGGCAGAACTGGCTGAGCGGGGCACGACGACGGCGGCGGCAGCTGACAAGAGGAAGAGTAACAGAAAACAGCCCACATGCTGCACACACGAGGCGAGTGAAAACAGTTAAGACAACAACAGCAACAATAATAGCAACAACTGCAAAACTGCAAACTGCCAACTGGCAACAGGAAGACCTTAAACTTGGCCTCAACGGCAGCAGCAACAGCGACGACGGCGGCAACATCGTGAACAGCAACAGCAATAGCAACAACGAAAGCAACAACTGCTGCACAGTCAAACACACAATTCAATTTTATTTCATTTACGTTGTGCTTGCTGCTGTTGCTTGTTGTTGTTGCTGTTGCTGTTGTTGTTGTTGTTGTTGTTGTTGTTTTTGCCAGTCGCTGGCTCGTTTGGCTGCCTGGCTGGCAGCTTGTGTGTGGGCCGCTGCCAGGCTGCCTGCTCCTCGGTTCGTTTGGATAGCATACAGCTCCTCGAGCGCCAGTCTCATGAATGGGAGCCGCAGTTAGCCGCTGCTTCTAACTCATTTCTACTCTTAGTTGCTGTTGTCTTCGGTTTGCTTTTTTGTGAATTGGCGTAAAAATGTTGTGAGAACAAATGGTTGTTAACTTTTGCACATTTTTTTCGCTCGCAACTTTGTTTTTGTGTGTGTGTGTGTGTTTTTTTTTTTGTTTTTTCTTCATTTTATTAGTTTTTGTGTTGATTTTGTCTTTGCAGCAGGTGTTGTTGTTGTTTTTGTTGTTGGCGTTATATTGCGTTTAACTGTTAAGCGAATGAGCGGCAAGTTCGTTGCCTAAGTCTTTCGTTTAATATTAGTTTTTTTTTTTTGGTTTTTGCGCGTGATTTTATTGCCCATGCCGGATTTTGTTGTTCTAATAATAATAATCATAGCTTATCTGTGCAATGCAGTCCATGTGATTGAAGCGGCTGCGGCTGCGCCTGCGCCGTTAGGGTTACCTAATTTTTTATGTTTTCTTTTTATTTTATTTATTTTTATTTTTTTGGGTAGGGCGCTGAATGCAGCGCAGGAGGTTATGGATTAGTGGGACACACAGGTGGGCATTGAGCTCATAAATTGAAATCATATAGTGTGGGCGTTATGCTTAGTTAGCAGCGATGGTTGAAGGGGCGTGGTTTGTGGAAGGGTGGGATGGTAGAGAGAAAGATTGCTTTTAAGCAGGAGGGCATGGAAAGGGTAAACAAATAAATGGAATGTAAGGAATAATTTTGAATGATAGGGAGAGAGAGAGAGGGATAGGAAAAAAGAAAGGGGATAAGCAAAAGAGAACAAGAGTCAGGAAAAAAGAGAGTCGAGTAAATATCGCATCCTATGATGTATGTGTTTTATTGAATAAGTTTTGAATATGGAGAGAGAAAGAGAGTGTGCAAGAGCGAGAAAATTGGGAGCATCTCAATATGGTATATATGTCTTTCCTGAATATGTTTTCAATATGTTTTAGAGTGGCTGAAAGGGACGAAAAAGGGAAGATATCGCTTTCTTTGAAATAAGGTCTTTTATTGAAAAAGTTTCTACAAACAGTGGGGGAAATAAATAAGTAATAAGAGGAATATTTAGGAGGAAGTCGCCTTTGTTCATTATTACTCCAAAAAAAAGTTTGTTTTGTGTGTGTGCTAA
The DNA here is from genome assembly GCF_030788295.1 of Drosophila virilis. Classification (NCBI taxonomy): domain Eukaryota; kingdom Metazoa; phylum Arthropoda; class Insecta; order Diptera; family Drosophilidae; genus Drosophila; species Drosophila virilis. The sequence continues at coordinate 32,731,401 of NC_091544.1, forward strand.
GACCAAATTTCCATTTCTAAACACAATCTTTGCTTTTGTAGCGCCCCAGCCTGAGATCTCTTTTAACTTGCGTATAGCACACTTTAAGCTTTTCATAGCTCAAACTAAAGCCGCCCAAAAGCATTCACCCAAAACAATGAGCTGTCAAGCCGCAACCTTGAAAACTCCACACCAAATTCATCACTGATGAGCGCCATTAGCCATTAGCTGAGAAAGATAAAACATTTACATATAGTATTATATTATGACATCAAAGGTAAAGATTGCTTATTGTGCAGAACAAACAAAGCAGAAAAAAAGACTCAAGCCACAAAAACAAACCGGCACAAACTGATTGTAGAATAGCCATAAAGCAGCACATGTAAGCAACAGGAGATACACGAACTATTGGAAAAAAAACAAACTCTGTAAATCACACAAAAACTTGCCTTTCATATGCAAAAAGAAACAAGCAACAAATATTATAAAAAATTCATTTAGTCTTTTGATAGCTGTGTGACAAAAAACGCGAGACGGGCTTCAACTGGGATTTTGTTTTTTTTTTTTTTTTTTTTTTTTGAAGTCTGGCTAAACCAGATTCTGTGAAGGTCAGCGCGTTTAGCACCTTTGTTGGAGGGGGTACAATTTTAAGTTCACTTCCACAGGTAGCATATGACGCCCCCCTCTCTTTCTCCATCTTCCATATTGTTGCAACTGCTTCAACTTTAATTGCGTGACAAGTGCTCATTTGGCCAATAAATCAGGCGGGCAGCTTTGCATGCAAATATTACATTGGGTCAGAGCATCAGCTGCAGAGTCTCAGAGTTTTTGGGCTGGAGTTTCTCTCTCTCTCGCAATTAGCGCAGCTCATGAGCGGCGTCGAATTTATATTATTAGACACGTTTACAGTTATGCCAACTGATTTGTGGCTGTCGCTGCCTTTCCTTTCCAACAGCATTTAGTCAAAGTCACACCAAAAAGCATAAAGTCGCAGTCTCTGTGCCTCAGCCTCAGCCGCAGTCCCAGCCTCAGTCATCGTCATCCTCATCATTCTCATCTCGTGGTGTTGCGGAGTAGGTTAATAGTGCCAAAACGTTGCGACGAGTCATTGCAGCGGCAGCAGCAACTACGATAACAACAACAACAGCATTTATTGCATTGACTCTTAGAACAAACGTTGCGCCATTTCTTTTGTGGCACAGCAGTTGCACCCTTTCATTCGCTTAGACACTTTTCCCAAGTACCTCGTCTACCGCCTGCTCTTCTATTTCCCCGCTGCCCTAACGCCAAATATCATTATTATGCGCCCAGGCCCGAATCGTAGCATTGCCAAACGCGAGAGTGCAGCATATTTATGCAGCATTAATATTTATTTTATTGACAGCTTTTCTTTTTGTAGAGTATACATAGCTGATTGAGAGTCCTTTGCATTGTCAGCAAGCTCAAGCATTTTATCAATAAAGCTTCAGCTCGAACTAAAGATGATTTTTAAGCAACCAAATGCTGAGTCTGGCTGTGCCCCAAGCTATATAAGCCAAAGAATCTGAAATACAGAATCGGGGTAAGGGCTTAGCTGAGATGTTTGGTTGAGCTAAAGCTGCTGATTCTCTGTTTTATGTTTATCTTCCTTATGTTTGGTATTGTATTCGGTATGATTTGGCAAGCCATATTTTCGCTATAGAGTATTCGAGCAGCATGTCAGCCACTTTGCTCATTCCATCCTTGCCCTGTTGTCTTACTTAATGCCTTGTGATCGACACAAGCTCAAACTGAATGCCCCAATCGAAGGCAACATAAAGTTGCAGGCAGCAGCAGCAGCAGTCAGTCCAAATCGGCAACGACTGCTGCTGCCGATGCTGCTGCAGTCCAAGTGCCAATAATTTCTGGCTGTCCAGAACGAACCTTTTACTTTGCGCTAATAAATTGCCACTAAACGACTTGGACGGGTGAGCACTACAGCTGCGACTCTTTGGTTTTGGTTTTGGCATGGGGACTCGGGATTTGAAGTCTGTTCGCTACAATTGTTGCGCCATAATTTCCCATCAAATTTTTCACACTCGGCCGCGGCAGCGGCTGCATTTGCGATAATCAAATATTTGACCTCTGCAGCAAATAAATTTTAATGCAATCGCAACAGCTAAGAACCGAAAAAAATGCCCGGCAAACGTGAAAGCGCATTGCCAGCGCCGCAGTCTCTGTCGCTGTCGCCGCCGCTGTCGCAGTCGCCGTCGCTGTCGACGTTGCGTGTTAAACACAATTCAAAGTCTATAATTATTGTAGAATTGCCAGCAGAGCCAACACGGTACACACCACAGAGCACGGAGAGCGCGGGCACCCAGCCAAGAGGCTGGCAGCTGCAAGCGGCGCGCTGCACATGGAACATGAAAATTGTAGCGTGTTGCTGCAGCAGCAGCAGAGGCGGCAGCGGCGGCAGCGACAGTACAAGAAAAATTCCAAACACACATTCTAATTCTACATTCGCCGCGACTTGACACACTGCTGGCAGAGGGAGCTGAGGGAGCACTGGATCGCAATCTCAACCCAGCTGGTTGTGATTCAGTTGGGGCGCCTGTGAGAATCGCTAGCTTAACTGTTCACAGATCTACGAGATGCTGTCTGTATACGTGTATGTGTATGCAATTAATGCCCAGAACTGTGAGCTGCCATTTGTGTTTGCCTTTTTCGGGGAAGCGGAAGCATTGCACACGCCCACTTGTCGCTCGCTAACTGGCATTGCAGCAGTTGGCAGAATTTGATGTTGTCTCACTCCATGGGCCATGCGACGTGCCATACCCCAGAAGGATCTGGCGGCACGCCCACACACACACACACACACACACTTACGTGCACAGAGCATTTGAGCTTTTGCCGCGGCGGGCAGTTGAAAGTTCTTTCAAACTAATTGTAAACTGTTGTTAGCCAGTTGCTTAACTGTTTGCTTGTTAGCCGCTTGTTTATTAACAATTTAACGCTCCGCACGAGATTCGTAACAGACGCGTTGCTCTCTCTTAACTCAACTCTCCAACTGCAGCAGTAGCGGGGGACCGGGACCGGGCCGGAGTGGCAGTTAGGGGCGTTACTTATCAACTGGCCACTAGCAAAATTTATACACTGTAAACTGTTTTGGCAGCGCATAAACTGCGGCGTTTTATGCGCTGACCGTTTGACCTTTTGCATGTGTTAAGTTCTTCACGCCTGTTGTGTGCCTGGTGCTTGTTGTGTGTATTGGTTTTGTGTGTGTGTTCATAACTGTCACAGGACGGCAAATGGGGCGTGCTGGGTGGCTAGGCAACTGGTGGGCGTTTAAAACGTTCAAACAGTTAAGGCTTTGGGGCACATTTCGAGTAAGGCAAAAACAAAAGACTAAGGCACCGAACTTGATACCAGTTTTTTTGTTGGCTGGGAAAAAATATGCAAAACAGCACACAATAAATAAAGATAAACTTTTACAGATGACATAAACTAGTTTTTAGAACCTGATTTAAATAAATATTTACATATAAATATTTACATATATGTGAATATATAGAGACCAGATAGCCATTAAATCCTTAAAACATGAAGAAAAAGTCTTCATACATTTTATTTGCATACAGAACCAATTTATATATATATATATATATATATATAAATATGTATATAAGTCTTTATGTGTAAAACTGTTTGTCCTGACTGATTGACTGACTGACTGACTGAATGATTGGTGTTTGCAATCAGTTTCAAAATCATTTTAAAGCTTTTTGAGAAAGCTATATTCGAATATTCTATATTCAGTTTAAATTTTACCAAAATAAGTATCAATATGCTTAGGAAATGTTAATTAATAGTTAAGGTTATTTAAATTATATGGTATATATTTGAGATAATTGAAAAACTTACAAATAATATCATTATGCCCAAAAATGTTTATTTATCGCTTGAAAATATTTATTTTTATTTTATACATTTGATTTAATCAAAACTTAAATAAATATCATTGTGTTTATTTATAAGCTATTTATTTATATCTTTTGCCATTGTCATAGCCCTACAACTAACTATTGTTATGTATTTCTATTGTACTTACAGGTAAGTTGTTCACATCGAACAATCGTTATACGATGTCCGGCGGTGCAAAGTACACCCTGAAGTTATGTAAGTGGGCAACAGCTAATGCAAATAATTGGCCGGTTAGTGGAATTGGCCAGACCAACGCCCTGGTCGACCCAGCGTAAAGCAAACAAAACTAAAGCGAAATTGTAACAAAAGCCAAAACCAATTTTAATTTCAAATGTTAACGATTTTCATGTAACTTTCGAGTGTGTATGTGCGTGTGTGTGTGTGTATTATTGTGAGACTTGCATAAGTTGCAATTTGAGCTAAATAGAAGCCAGAGTCAGCGAAATAATAACGGGCCGAGCAGAGCTAATGATGCGACATGTAAGCAACATGTGGGGCAGGTGGGTTTTTGGGGCGGGGGGGTACGTGCACCGGGCGGTGGCTGATTTAAAAAGAGTAAAAATGCGTCACGCTTACCGTTAGAGCACGCACGCAGCATGCCAGCAGCTCCCCATGGGAGCGCGTTGTGCCGCATCCCAAAAGTTCAAAAGCAAATGCGAAACCCATGGCTGGCTGCCGTGGCTGCCCCAACTGCGCCGCCTGCCCAGCATGTGGCGCGCTCCCTTTTTGGCAAATTTGGTGCAGCAGCCTCTCGTCGTCGGCGTCGTTGTCGTAGTTGGCATCGTCGTCGTCGACGCAGCGCCTTTCACAAAATCTAATCAGCAAACGGGCGGCCGGTCGGCCATTCCGATTCGGATTCGGATTGGATAGCAGCAATTTACTCAAGCGAAAAATTAGCAACTAACTTGGCGCACAGTTTGAAGCTGATTTACAGCCCCAGCCAGGAGTAGCTGCGGGCTAGCGGTTGCGGGGGAGAGATCTGCCTTGAAATAGTTAACTTTTACCCCATAAATACGATACGTGCAAAATCTCAACATGGAATTCTTGTTAGCCTCGCCACACAGACTGCCTGGCATCCTGTGGGGAGGGGGCATTCTAATTGAAATTCCGGGCGATGCTGCCAAAGATGACGTGCCAGGAGTGTGTGTATCCGGGGGACAATTCAGGCGCTGTTCGCATGCTGCTATGATGCAAATTTGATGCCATCTGTGCACAATTAGTTGTCAATATTGCGCATACGACATGTATGCAAAAAGCGAAAAGCAAGACCACAGACACACAGAGAGCAAACAAACAAAACAAACAAAAAACTCAATGACTGACTCATTTGGCAGCGGTTTGCAACACGCAACAAAAATCAACACACGCAACTGACCAGCCGCACAGTGGGACAAAACTAAGAATAAAATCAAATTAAATTTCAACTTAATCGTAGTCTATAATAATATTATTCTGAAGAGAATATAATCTACAATTGCTCAGTTATTTACGTGCATCTTGTTTGGTTTTAGTTTACAATTGAGCATAACTTGTCCCACTGTGCAGTAGCAGCCAGTCGGCGTCCAGTCGAACGTGGCTAGGCATCAGCTTGACTGGCGTCGACACCTCTGGTTTACCATATTGATGCCAATATGAACGCACAGAGGCCATCAAGAGCAACGGCCATTTGCATAAAGACGCCAAGCCCACTAAAAAAAATATAAAAAAAAAGCACCCGCCCCGTTTTTAGGCGCAACCACTTTGAGCATTTATCGTGCGCTCAATTTGGTGCGTTGGGCAACGCTCGAGAGTCGTCGATAAAGACCCCAACGCAAAGTCCGCTGCAATTTTCATGTGTGACACATATATAATTCGTGTGTGGAACGGTAACAAGTAACAGGTGAAACACTGCCCCGAGTGAGTCAGAATCGAATATATAGGCAGATCATGAGTGTGTGTGTGTGTGCTTGTGTGTTTGTGTGTGGGGCAATCAGTGACGGGGCGTTCCGTTAAGCTGCGACTTTTGCAGCCTCCAAATTGTGCTGTGCACCCAGAATTTATGTTATGCATATGCCATGGCACGCTCTGGGCCACTCTCGAATGGTAAATGCAGCCGGCGGCAGACACCTTGCGGGCACTTAAACCGCGCTCGCACCTAGCTAAATCAATGTAAAGTGTGTCAGCCATAAGGCTTAAAGACGTTAACTACTCCCAGCCTGGGTCACATATATTAACATGGCCAACTGCAAGCTTGATGTGTTTGCCTTTGGGGCGTAAAGGGGAGCAAAACTGTTGCTTGGACTGGTAATTAGTCGAGAACTCTTGCAGAGATTCTTACATCTTGTGAGTTTGTGTAATCGGAAGTTGGGAAATTATGTTTTATTAAATCTAATATGTTTATGTTTTTTTATGCTTGGGTTTCTTTCTTAAGTCTAATGTTGAGGTTTTTAGATTGTAAATGGAGAAACAAGTTTAAACTGGAGCAGTAATTATAATAAAATGTAGAATAAAAATTAAATTTTTTTATTTGTTTATTTATTAGTCTAAGCCCAAGGCTCTTATATTAATGTATTTTATATCTCCACATTTATGTGAGAAGCAATTACCCGGCTTCGACCGATTCGAATGAATGATGCTGAAAGCTCAAGTAGTGCCAACATTTTTTTGTCTAATTCGTATTAGGTTCAGCCAGATAAATGGTCACTAAATTTACCATTACAAGTATTTAATAAATAAAAGAAACATATATATATTAAAAATTTGAAATTGAACCTGCACCTTGCGGCTTATTAGTCCTATGCTCAGGAACCTTACTAGATGCTGTTAAAGAAAGCCTATGTACAAATTTCAGATTCCTTGCATTTTCCGGGTAGATCATTAGTTTGTAAGTCTGGATAAACTCTATTATTTATGTATATAGATATATATTTCATTTTCAGTTGGTAACACACTTCAGTTCTTGTATTTGCTTTCTAAAATTGCACTTTGTGTGTGGTCTGTAGATTTTTTCATTTTTGACTACATTTCAGTGATATATATTACAAAAGTGTATCATAATTAAAGAATCGTTTTGTCGGCAGCTTCACAACAAATGCTGTAATAATAATTATCATAGAGCCGCGGTGAACAAAAAGTTCTTTCAGCTCTATAAATCAAATCTGGCCTTCTGCCGCTTCGGCTCAAATTCTTCGGCAGCTTTGGAGTTTAATAGCTCAAGAACTTATCGTGGGTGGTCCATAAGTATTAAGTACCCAGAGCACAATGCACCTAGATAGAGCACACACACACACACGCACATGAACATAACTGCTCAAAAGCGCTCATAACTCAATAGCTTAGGCTCATTAGCAGCACACGCAGTCAAAAATACCGCAGCTATTAGTACCAAGCAGCTTGTGGATGATTAGTGGGAGAAGGGGGGTTCTTTATATGTTGAGGGTGCTGCAGGTCTCAGTCCAAGTGGCAACTTTAGCCTGCACACTTTGTATGCTACAGTAGCCTCAATTTGTAGAACTTGTGCTCGAGCAAGTAGAAGCATTCTAGCTAATAGCCAGGAGAGTGGGCAACATAAAGACAGAGAGAGAGAGAGAGAAAGAGGGGCTGTGAGGAGCGGCACAGCAAAGGGGCAGATTGCCATAAAAAGTGGAGCTCAATTTCCTAGCTGCCCACGAAGTCAACGTCGTCATCGCCATCGTCGTCGACGTCGTCGTCGTCGTCTTCAGCGTCGCCGTTGGTCACGTCAAGACGTGCGCGTAATGAGCGTTAAATTTGTGGCCCGCTTTTGTTGGCATTTCTTTTGGCCATTTTTGTTGTTGTTGTTGTTGTGTTTTTTTTGGTTTTTGGGCAAGTTCTAATCACCGCAGAACACGCTTCGTTATTAGTTAAATTAGTCACAAAACGGTTTCCAAAAACATTTTCAGGCAACCTTTAATTATTGCAAATTTTTCAGCTTTTAGTGCCTCTAATAAAAACTCATTAAACTCTTTGGCAACAACAACAACAACAAAGTTGTTGTTTTTTATAGCCTTTTATAGTCGATGTTCTTTGATGGGCTGATCGCCAAATGTGGGTCAGCATAAATTATGAAAGATATAAATTATGTTTGGGCAACAACTGCCAAAGTACAAGGTACTTCGGCCTCCATGCCACATGCAGTTCTCAGTTTCTCAGTCTCAGCCTTTCACTGCTATCAATAAATATTTTCGTTTCGCTCGGTGCGATGTGCCTGCGATAAAGACAAACGGCCTGCCAATATGAATTAGCTAAGCGAATTGGCCATTTGGCCAGTTTGGTAAACAACTTCAGCAACGACTGCTCGTTGATCGTTGCCTATTCTCTGCTCTTTCTCTTCCTCTCTCTGCTCTCTCTCTCTCTCTCTCTCGTTCTGCTGCCAGCTGCCAGTCGGCAGCGTGCTGCTCCAATATCATCATTATCATTAGCACAGGCTTGCGCCCAGAAAGCAGCCAGCAAAACTGTAGCAGTTGATAAATGTTTATGTTGATAGCCAGCGAAAACCATAAAAAATAAGAAACACTCTAACATGGACTGAGCAGCGAATTTAATTGAAGTTTAGATGCTCTTCTAAAAAGTTTGGTTAGCCTTTCTATGCCGAAAGCTAATTAAATTAAAAAATAATAATTTATTAAATTTTACCCCAAAATAATAATAAAAAGTGATGATATACAATTTCCCTTTAGGTTAATTTAAAATTATAACTTTATTTTCTACATAAAAAATTACTAAATTCCATTCCAAAAAACTATTTATTTTATCAAAGAATTACTGAACTTCATTATAATTGTAGTTGAAAATTTATTATATATTTAGGAGAAGACAAATTGTCCAACCATTTTTAAACAAATTAAATACTGATAAGCGAAATATTTCTTATTGATGCACAAATTTTCAATACAGACTTAATTAAAACTTTACTACCATAAGTAAAAAGGCCATAAACATAAATCAACTTTTTTTTAAAAGAATCAAATGTATTTTGTTAGACAGAAGTTTAACCCGAAAGTTATTGCTTAGCCAATAAAATATCGTTCGATAGTATTGCAGAGGCTCAATTAGACTTTCTACAGCTCAGAATAAAACCCGTTGAGTAACATACTTAGCTATCCATAAGTGCATAAATATCTTTGATTGCTTAATGCCCATGGGAATACAGTTACATTTTGGCCTAATGCATTTGTCAAATGTCGTGATACCCTTACGGGTAAGTGTATAAAATGTGCTTTTAGCTTCCTGCTAGCCGAAGGTTAACAAAGTTCAGCCACAAATTCCATTCATTCGGCTGCAACTGAAGCTGCACTCATTGACGACGACAACGTTGTTGCTTGTTGTTGTTGCTGTTGTTGTTGTTGGCTTTCAACACGCTCTGCCAATAAATTTGCAGCACTTGTTACTCTTTTAACGGTCTTGGGGCCGCTCACCAAGCATTCCTTGGCATTGGCATTACCGCCAGAGATCTATTTTTGCTTAACAACAAATATTTTCTTGTACGTTTAACTCGCGTTTGTTGTCGTTGTTGTTGATATTGTTTCTGTTGTTTTTTTTTTTTTTTTTGCCATGCAGGAAACCAAAATGGCGCTGCATTAAATGCTGGGTAGCCAAAAAACTTGTTGAAATTTTGCCTGGCCAACTGCGATGCGACTCATTTGATTAGAGCTGATTTAGCCAAAAGGTTAAGCAGCCGCCCAAAAGTTGTTCCATGGAATTTCCGTTCGTGATGTTTTCCGCTTTGATTTTTTGCTAGAGATTTTTTTCTTTTTTTTTTTTTTTGTGTGGAACGTTTATTTGATTGCATCGCTTTGTCATGGCTTAATATATGGGCTACTGTGGTTTTGTAAGTATTTTACTTAATTTGTCAAATCACCTTCGGCAGCATGTAGTGGACGTCGAGCTTGTGTCCATGCCCAATGATTTGCATAAACACTATGGCTAAAAGTATGTGCCCACAGGCAATGTGTGCTATTAGCCTAGAAAGCATGCAAACCAACTTGTATTTATATATATATACCACGCTGCAGAGCTTCAGCTAAGCGCCAGTGTCTGATAATAATGTTAATGATAATGATGTTCATCTTTTTGGCAGCTTTTTGTTTTTATAATTGCTCAGGTGCCTCTCCGTCTGCTTCTTTTTTTTTTGTTATTCTTCAACATTTTGTGCTAATCACTATAACATTTTGCAGCCGCTTTTTGACCCGCTTTTTCATTCAGAATCGTTGTTGTTTTTGTAATTATATACTGCCAAGTAAGCATTTACAGTTTGAGAGGCGTTGCGTGTCTCTAATGATGCGCGATCTATGCGAATACAAATGCTGACCGCCCGCCAAGAGATGTCTTCGATTGGGCAACAGTCACGTCACGTCACGCATAGATCATATGCAAATTCTGAAATCCTTATAAAAAGAATGATAGATTGTTATTATTATTGTTAGCATTGGGCACAGTGTCTTTTAGCTTGGCCAAAAATTTGCATACAAGGAAAGTGTGCAAATATTTTTGCAGAAGGTTTTCTAACATGTGCTCAATGATTTTTTAAATACGTAAAAGATGAATGAGGAAACGGTTCTTATGTTAATATTAGCGCATTAAGATATCAACCCTATAATTTGCCTGTGATTAATATAAAAGCTATTTTAAAGAAACATTATAATGTTATTTAATAATACAGTTTATATATTTTGTTTATTAGTAGATTGTAAGATAGATTATATTAGGAAAATATTAATACATTTTTTAAATTAAAGCAAGTTTAATATTCCGTTAATCAGGCTTTAAAGACAGCTATTTTATGTATACGAATAATCCTTTTACAAGAAAATTAAAATATGTGGAATATTTCAACATCAAAATTTTTATCCAGAAATATGTCAATTGGTTAAGAGAACTTTAAGATATAAATACTAAACTAGGCAGGCCCCAAGTCAATTTCAGGGGCAGGAACTATGTCAGGAACCTCCTAGTTCCATCATTAGAAGTCTTTACCATCGACTTACGGATGATGCTCCCCTTTTGAAGCTTCAACCTGTTGAGAATATATATATCGGTATATATTTTTCTTTACATGCTCTTTTCCCAATTAGCATTTAAATAGACGCAGCTCGCATTTCATTGAATATCTTATATTTCTCATGTAGTTAGACTAATTTTTCAATTGTTTGTTAAGCTTTACATAATTTTGTAGACGCCTTTGTATTAAACTTTTGAGTAGCTTATCTAATTTACTCACTATAACTTTTTACATACATTTGTACAGTTCGGCCGCCTTTATTTATAGTTGTGCATTATTTCAACAGCACGATATGGGTGAGGGTGGGATGAGGGGTGTGTGGTTAGCAAACATTTAGTTTGGCCAGATCACGACACTATCAATTAGAGGCGGCGGAACGAGAGACAATTGTTTAGGACTCTCAAGACTGTGGCGGGGCTTGTTAGCAGGGCGTGTCAGCCGTTTATCATTTCTGCGGGTTTCGTAATGGAAAACAAAACTAAAAGCAAACAATAAAAAAACATTTCGTTAGGTGTGCTTTTTCTTTACTTTTGGGCGGCATTATATTACAACAATTGCTCTGCATTTGTTTGGGAACTTTCAGAGCAGCGCCTAATTATGCAAGTGGCCAACACCCATAGAAAAAGTAGCAAAAAATAAATACATTTGCGTCGATCATTTGCATAAAAATAGTTTCAAGTGTGCAGCTTATAAGAAGACCAAGGTCTTTGCCTTTTAAAAATTTTGATTAAATTAAAATTTTGTTTAATGCATTTGTATTTTGTCCAATTAAGACCAAAGTCCACGAAATCTTTTTGATGCGTTTCGGTAATGAATGCAGCAGCAGCTCAGCTGAAAGCTTTAGCTATATATATGTATTTATTTTTATAGGGTTTCAGTTTCGCCAGCGCCGCTTGAAGGCCCTTAAAAGGAAATGTTGTTTGTCACACTGACTTATTTTTCCACTGCCACTTGACCAACTGAGACGGCGACAACGACGGACAGACACTCTGCACTTGTGGTCAGCGTTCGGTCTGCGTTGTCATCTTTTGTCTCTTTTGATGCTGCCCTCAAAACGAGCTCTTCGACGTGAGCATGTGTGTGTGTGTGTGTGTGCGGTTGGCTCGTTCGTTGAGGCTGTGCCTAGCTTATAGATTCAACTGTTAGTAGGTGCAACCAGGCAGACAGACGGACAGACAGCCAGCAAGAGGGACGGTTAGACGACACTTGACGCTGACTCGGCGTTGCTTGGCTTCCTGCTCAGAAAGTCTAAACATGTCGCTGACTCTGGCAGCGGCTGCCTTTCCCAAAGAGTCTTGCGGTTTCTGTCTTGCGTAAAGACGGAAAGTGTTTCTTTTTCTTTTTTTTTGCTTTGAAATATATTCTTTTTGCAAATAGAACTGCATGAATTAAAAATGGGCAAAAGACGCTAGGCGTCTTTAGTGTAGACATTGAATTAATAAACCTTTTAAAGTGTGTTCTATATTGTTCTAGAGACAATATAATTAAGGATATATAAAGGCAGTTGTATGAATATTTTAGTTCTTGGCCACACAACTTTGTACAGGGTATCCTTATAGTAAAGCAACTCAATTGTAGAGCACTTGTTGCTGCTGCAGCATGTCAAATGCAACAACAACATCAACGACATCGGAACATGTCAGGGCGACACTTTGACCATGTTGCAATTGCCGCATAGCTGCAGGCTGGATCGAGAAGTAGCAACAGCAACAGCAACAGCAACAACAACAACGACAACGACAACAACTCAATGTCAAAAGTGCATTGAAGACTAAAGTCAGGGTTAGCAGGTAGTCAAGCTCAGGCCGAAAGACAGACAGACTGTGTCGGCCAGTAAAGTCAGTAAGTCAGACAGTTTGCACAGTTTTCCAGCTGCCTGTTTGTTGTTGTTGCAACAGCAAGATGTGTGTTTGTGTTTGTGTCTGCTGTGATATTGTGTGCAAAAGTTCAAGTTGGCTGGCCCAAAGCAGACAACAAACAATGTGGGCGTGACAGCAGCAGCTGAGTCAATAGTTCGGCTGCACTTTAACGGATGTTTCTTGCCCACTAAACTTGGCCAGAAATGCGCCTAACATGAAAATGCAATTAATGAAATGCGCTGGCAAAAAAAAAAACAACAATTAATTGTAAAATTATAAAAAATGATTTTGTCAGCGATGAGCGCGTACAAATTTTATAAATAACCTGGAAGTAAAAACAATCTTTTCATTTATAAAAAAAAGCCCGGCATTGCCCGGTTTGAAAACGAACAGCTTCAGACAGAGCCCATCACGATTCTATGAATCTTATTGTTTTCGTAGCTCACATCGAATTTCATTATTTTTTTTGTATTTATTTATTTATATTGTGAATAATAACTTATAAAAATATGAAAAAAAAAATGTTGTAAGTTCAAACTTATGATTTTATGTTCGCTCGTTTTACTATTATAATTTGTCATGTAATCTTTTATCAACATTTTCCCTCACTTGGAGCTCGAATTTTCCAAATACTTGGTTGCGGTCCAAAAGAAAGGGTCAGTCGATTTTTGAGGTCTTAGGGATTTCACTGTACATTGCAGCAGCCAGAAAGACATATTTCTAGATGGTAATAATATTGATATTTGTTAATATTTTATACCCATTTTTTCTATATTTATTTCTTATACTTTTGTGCTGCTTAAGATTTCCTAAGGCGCGCATCTTTAGCTAAAATATGACATCAACTGTGAGCATCACTTTCTGAGTCATTAGTTGAAGTATTTCGAATCAAGATTGTCTCATGATTTAATTTTTAATATATACGCATATATCGATTGTAACTGCTCAACAGCTGAGATCATGCCAATACATATTAGCTTTTATTTAAAAGCAATATAAACTAAAACTCAAGCTTATAAAAGAAAACAACAAAATATAAAGATGTGCTATAGTAACAATAATATCCATTAAGAAAAATATTCATAGATATTGTATTGGTGTTGTTTTGTTGCTGTTTATAACATTTAGATAATGTGATGCTTGTAATGAAAAACAGCATAAAACTCTAGAGCTTGTCCATAAATCTCTCTCTCTCTCTCTCTCTCTTCATATATATATATACATATATATATATATATATATATATATATATATATATATATATATATATATAACTAGCTTATCTGTCCATGCATACTATATATATCTTATATATCTATGTATTCTATTTGCGCAATAAAACAGAAAATATTGTCACATTTCAGAGAAAACGAAAACGAAACGAAAACAAGTCAAGTTGTTGGAAATTATGGCGCATTTAAGATGTCATATTTATATGCCACTTGCTGTGACAGAGTTTGGAGTGAGGTCTCCAAGCGCTCGGATCCCCCGCTCGTAAACTATGAAAATAGTCTTGATTGCGTAGTGTAGCGACTGTCAATTGTTAATTGTGTTTTATGGACTTTTCGGATTTTTCATCAGCATTTTCATTAGACAGGCAAATGGAGATGATAAAGCATACAATAAATAGACATCGCTTCCTTATGCCACATTTGCCGGGTGCTTCCGCCTGGCCATAAAACTAATCGACAGCTCCAATCGAAACGATCCATCGATATGCCTGACCGTCTCTGTCTCAGCTCTTGATTTGTATTGACTTTCAATTTCACTGCACACACACAGGTGTGCGCTGCAATTGTCAGCGTTTATTTTTCTTGATTTATAATTATGGAAAATGTTTAACAACTTTTACTTCTTCCGCTTGTCTGAAAGCCTCTGCTAGCTCTCTAGATATGCCATATACATAGTTAAGAGAAGAATAAACATTTGATAGCCTCTGCAAGTGCACACGGTTGTTGTTGTTGTTGCTGCTGTTGTTGTTGTTGCACTCTTTGGAAATTCGAAAGTGCTAAACGTTATTCGTTGTGGCATCCACACGTGACAACTGCGGAAGTTGTTGGGATTTGGGGCTGTGCGATAGCAGCATTAAAGTAAACACTCGGAAATGTTGGGACTGTCTGACGTTAAACTCGTGCTGGTCAGATTTTTATTGCATGGGCAAGTGTTTATACATAATAAATTCTTATAGCTTTTATTTAAAAAAAAAATAAAATAGTGTTTTTAAGATTTTTAAATTATTATAGGGCTTTTAAATTGTTAATACTTTGGAAGGGTTTAAGAAAGTTGGTTGAAAATTTATGGTTAAATTTAATTTTTCAATATACGTGCTTAATTGTTTAACAATTTGCCTCAGGGAAATAGTTATAACATTTTCTTTAAGGTGATTGAGCAAAAGGAAGCTTAGATCATTTTTTTGTAAGTTAAAATAAAAAAAATATCTTCGCACTCATCAGAATATAAACTTAATTAAGAGCAATTCTTAGAAAATAAGTTATATGTGCGTTTCCACGTTTATGATTATACATATATTTATGTGGGATTTGTAAAGGTTTCTTTTCATTATTAATGTATGCACATAGATTGGGTAATGTCAGATGTTCTTACCCTTGCTCATATTTGTAATGACCTTTTTTGGTGTACAGATTTTAAAAACTGAAATAATATAATTATTTTCTGCACACAGCCGACTGTTCCTACTGCCTCTCATTTCCAGACGTAGATCGATTCTTCAGCTCCTTAAACGTAATTTCAAATTTAATATATTCTCAGAAATTCTAGTGTACCAATCTAGTATATAAAGCAATACTTGTCAATGATGAAATATATATCACATATCAATATTTGCCAGCTAATATTAGAACAATTTTTGTTGACAATTCGCTGGCACCATTGAATTTCTTACTCAAACTGCTAGTCTATAAATAGCAACAGCTATTTGCTAGCAAATAAAAGCACCTGCAGAAGCTAATAGTTTTTCCAATTATTACAAATCAACTTTCAGCTGGATCAAATTTAGTGGCCAAGTTAGTTTTCTTATTCCTTTTTGTAGCAGGTTTCTAAGGTGTACAGCCTAGGGGTCTGTTGTTCATCTGGCTGGGCTTATCTATGCATCTTTTGGCACAGTAGCTGCAAATGCAGTCAAATTGCAGCCTTTTAACGGCAACTGACGGCTAACATTGGCGCTGGTTAGCCAGCGCTTTGGGTCAGTAATTAATTCACATCATGAGCACATTCATGACTTCCACACTTCCAGACTTCCAAAATGCCTTGGGGCTCTGGCACTTTTGGCTTGTCTTGGACAATTGGCCAATTCATGCGCTTTAATTACTTCATAAAAGCCAAGACATGGCGGGCCATGGCCCTTAGCCAACGAAGTTGGCCTAACTGTTCTCCGATTTTTGCGCGTTTTTTTTTTGTTTGTTGCTGCTGCCTTTTGTTGTTGTTTAATGATAGACCTTTAAGTTTTTCTTGTTGTTATTACTTATTATTCTCTCGTCTGCCTCTCTCTCTGTCTTTCTTCCTCTCCCTCTCTCTCGCTTAGTATGTACGTTTTTATTTTTGATGCTCATCAATTGTTTGAACATTTTCAAGGTTCGATCAACTTTCCGAGACGCTGTCTTTAGACTTTCATTGATGGTAACTGGAGTGTAAAGCTTATGCTATATTATGCTATATGCTGTGGCACGCTTCAATGGCTTTTCTGGGCGTCCATTTCACACCATTAAACGCCTGCATCTGTTTAAACTAGTTGCCAGTACTCATTAGCGGGCAGTGTTAATCACTCGCTTATCAAAAAAAAACGCCCCGCTTTTAAATCTATTGTAAAGCTTCAAATGGGAAGCGGAGCTTTCTCTGTCCAATGGAATGTTTTTGTTTATTGTTACACATTTTTGTTTCGTATTTTTGTTTGTTTTTCTTCAATTTTTTTATGATTTAATTAAGTTGTGCAGTTTGAAGGGCACTGAAAACAAAAATCTTAGGCAACGAACCTCAATATATTTAGTTGTGTGTGTGCCTGTGTAGTTCATGACCTTTTGGGCTTACAGCTTGACAGTTACTGCGCAGTTTTGTAGCAAGTCAAAACAAAAGACAAACTAGCAGTTTCACATGCGAAACTCAGACAAATGTTAGAGAGTCACTGAGCAGCAAAAAATGTGCTACAGTTTGACAGTAATTGGAGCCACGAAAAATAAAAAGCATAGAAATTGGAAAAAACGTGAGAGCAAGGGAGAAAAGCGCACTGAGAGCTAAATAGAAATTGCGCAGAAAGCTGAAATATAAAGCATACAACGCCGTGTGTCTAGCGAAAACAATTTGTAAATTGCTTCCGACAGCAAATTCAATAATAACAACCCGCCAACAACAACAAAGGCAACAGCAAAAAAAAAGATGCAGAACAACAACAAGCAACTCGGCAACTAATAGTTACTTTCAATCATTCATCATCGATTTCAATAAACAATTTCAATGGGCAGCTGGGCAGACAACACGAAAGGCAGACGACGCACAATGGCTCTGGCACTTGCTACATGTCGAGAGAATGTGGCCGCGTGCAGCACCTCCTCTCCCCCTTACCACCTCACCACCTCTCTCCTTAGCAGCTCTGACTGCCTATCAATAGACTGAACGTGTGAAAGATTTGTTTTTCATTTGCCAAGCTGTTGTTGTGTTACGTATGTGTGTGCCTGTGTGTGTATGGGGAAGTTGAACTTTCGGACAACCTGAGCATGACTAGCCGCAGACAGCCGGGCAGCGATTCTCTTATTTGGCTTTAGGCTCATATTCAATAGTAATTAGAAATAGTGTTTAGCTTGTTGCAAATTGCTTTTGCTGTCCCTTCTTGTTTTTGTTGCTGCTGCTTGTTGTTGTTGTTGTCAGAACCTTGACATTTTGTGGCTATAAGAATTTTGTGGCGGACGCCCATGCAAAATCACAACAAATTATAATGATATTAATTTGGCTAAATCGCAAACCCGTTTACAAAAGAGCGTCATATTTATTTACTGTAGCTCACATTTCGGCCTGGCTAAAAGCACCGCTGGATGGCAAATGTCAGAAGTTAAGCATGGCTAATGATAATGAGTATATATTTTATATATGTTTCTAATAAAAGCTGCGACAACAATAAGCAATCGAAACCAATAAGAACAACAGCTATAACAAGTTTCCTGTTGCAAGATGCCAATAAAAAAAAACAAATGGCCAACAGTGCCTTGCCAAACCTGCAATTGTGGGCGCTGTATAGATATCAAACTGCATTTTACATAATCAAGATCAAGAATGCTTGTCAAACGGTGTACAATTTCTGCTAAACTGTGGTAGGCTCAGAAGCACTGCTTTTACAAGGCATTTTAAGGAGCACCTGGCTGCTGCTTGTATCTGCTACTATCTTTGACACTGGCTGCCAACATTTTTGTCATATGCAAAACAAAAGACTTAAGCAACGAACTTGCTGCAGCACAACAGAATGCTGCGCCTGGCAGCCAGGCACACATAATTGCTGCATCAAAATTGCTTTTCATTTGCTCAAAATGAAGCAATTGTTGGGGCATGCAGTAAAGCAGCGAGCAGCATGGGGCAGGCAGCAGCGGCCACAGCGCAGTCAACAGTCAGCGATGCGGATGTGAAGCTGCGCTTGTGCGGCGCTTCTTTTGTCTTTGCTTTTTTTTTGCCACTATGTGTGCCCCAGCTCCACACAAACACACACACACACACACAGCTGCTTAACATGCCACACAGTCGGCCAGCAACGAGTGCAACTGCAACCGGCATGTAAGCGAAATATGTAATTATGCTTAGAAGCAAGTGCAACGGCTGATCTGCGTTTGCCGCGCTGTCGCTTGTTTATTGCAATGGCTTGCCTTTTATTCGTATTTATTATGCAAGTTTTTTGCCTGGCCTTCACCGTGTTGGGCTATTGATTTTGTATCCGAATGCATTGATGGATTTATGTCAGTCGCATATTGACAAATTGCGATGCTGCGCTTGCCATTTGCTTTTTAGCAGCTGCCAATTGCCAATAGACAAATGGGCAAACAAAAGTCTTGAGCAACAAACTGGCTGGGACAACAAGGCATTTGTAAAGCAATTTGTCAAATTTTTGTTGACGACTTAATTAGCCAAACAAACAAATTCATGACACAATACACATACACACACATATATTGACAAAGAGCATTTCAACACGCTGCTTGTTTACAAACAAAAATTTTCAACACAAGCCCTATTTATTAATTTCATCGATTAGCGGAGTAGCAAAAAGATTAGCCCGCTTTAAAATAAGTCAATTTCGCGCCGGCTCAATTTCAAATTTATGAACTGCAAAGCGACAGCAACAACAAACAATAGACTTAGGCAACAAACGAGACTATGATTTATAACCAAATTCAACGAAGACATTTAATGAAAACAAGCTGACAGCCGCTGAGAATTGGGTCGAAATTAGCAAGAGTTTTAATTAAGTTAAAGATAAAATTATGCTTTAATTTTAAAGCATTAGAATATGTGTAAAAAAGGCTGACAGCTTGAGGAAATGGACAAAAACTGCTTAGAAGCTAGTTATGAATATATATGAATGAATAAATGCATAATAAATAAATTATTAATAAATAAAAAATATTATAAAGTATAAAAAGATTCATAAATATATAATATACGCTTTTCTCTTAAATACAAATGATGTAGGATTCTATATGAAAATTAAAAAATTATGTATATATAGTATATAATTATACAAAAAATATATATATCGTATTTTTATAAAATTCGTATTATAATAAATTGATACATAACTAATTTAAAGAATATTAAATTTATAAAAATAATAAAAAATTCTTTCTTTTGAACTGAATTGTTGTTGGATTTTCTAGAAAACCGCAATAGATAAAAATACGTAAATAAATAAAAATGATACAAAAATATATATAAATTTTCTATGAAATTATGATTTATTGAAATATGCATAATACAAATAAAACGAACTTTAATCTTCACACACACGTTAATTAGAGAATACCTTGTAAAGATTATAGAGATCAAACTTTCGCTGACATTACCACAAAATGCACGCTCTAAATATCAACTGAAGAGCGTAAATTGTGTGAAAAATGTACAAAATGGAATTTTCTCACACATGCACACATGCGCCTTAACAATATGGAAGATGTTTATAATATTATAATTAATTAGGATTTCTTGAACACTTTCAAAAGCACCAGACTCAAAGTCAAAGCAAAGTTCAATGCCAAAAACCAACAAACAAACAAATGAAGATACAAAGCATAAAGGCATTTATATTGTATGCAAGTCAAAGGTATGCCTCCCATCTGGCATCTGCTGTTTTCCATTCGCCGCTGATAATGCTTAATTATATATACATAAGCCGCGGCAACAAGACAATGCAACAATAGCAACAACAATGAAGCGTACAAATCTGACCGCCTGATAATGTAAAACGAATTCACACGGCTTGGCATTCAGCTACAATACAAAATACAATAATAATAAAATTAAATTAAAATGCGCATTGAAGGTACTCGTGCGAGCCGCAACATTACGATTAAGTGGCCGGCGCACTGGTTCAATTTTAATTGAAGTAAAGCATTTCGAATGATGCGTCGTCTAGCCAAGATTTTTGTCTATGGAGATGACCCACAGAGCCGCAGCATTGGCTTAATTAATGCTCGCACCAAACGTGTATTGTGCGATAAATTATATCAAGACTCAAAATCAAGTGAAGTTCGGCGGCAAAAACACAAATATAATAAATGAAAATAAAAAAACACATTTAACACGGTTTATTTTTTAATTTATTTATGCATTAAGCGCCTGTCGCTAAACTCTGCGACTGACGCTCGGTGAATGCCAATTGCTTGGCCAACAACAACTGAAACAAAACAAAACAACAATGACAACGAAATATATAAATGAATTGACATTAAATTGTTGACATTATGAGGAAGTAAAGCACGCGGCAGCTTATGCTAATTATGCTTTCAGGCAAGGCTGCCAAAATAAAAAAATTGCATTCCAATTGCAATGCGTATTACAAAATTAACAAAAGCAAAACAACAACAAATGCTAACAATAATTACACAACTTTTAAAAATACACAACAGCTTAATAAGCGCAAGAGGCTTAATACGGAAATTGATTTGAGATTAAATATATACATAAACATGGTACACATGATAATACAAACATATGTTAACAAATATTTGGTATATAAGGAACTTAAGGAACTTAAACTTAACTTAAATGTAATTTTAAATAGGACTGCAAGCCCAGATGGCTGACCGTTAGGTTCGAATCAACTTCATATTCATAAGTTTGCTTCAGAAACCCCCATTCTACATACTTGAACCCAGCTCGCTGTCATCCTTAGTTTCACATAAAACAATACAATTTTCCATTATCAATGCTTTTTCGACTACTACATGAATATATTATATAGATTTAGCTCAAGGCGGCCAGCATAAAATTTATTTAAATATATTAACATTATGCAAATAATTGTTTCCTTCAGAAATATAGTCCTCTGCAGCTATATATAATAGCTATATACTTTTATGACCAACATAAAATATATTAAAATATATATCAACTAGCCTAAGAATTCTTTCGATCTGATAGATAGTTCAATTTCTCCACGACCATATTGAAAAATATTTAAAAATATTATAAGTCTACACCTCTTGAAAAATATAAAGTATAAAATATAAAACAGCAGAGGATTTATAGTGTTAATCTTTGTAAATATGCAAAGTATATCTATGCCAAGCTGTCGGCTCGAAACTAGCTCACAAGACAAGTTGTCGCTTCACGCTCATCAATTTAATTTCAATTAATTTTCTTTGGTAAACAATTTGAGTTGCGAAAAAACAATTAACTCTGCAGCTGCTGTTGCGCATCAACTCAGCGTGAACTCATTTGCATATACCCTATTGTTGTATTGGATGAGTTCAATCATAATAAATCAAAATTTAAACAATCAAAGGCGAAAAACTAGGCGAAAAAAAGCCTTAAACACGCAAAATCTATAAATGTATTTGTGTAAGCAATATGTTTATTGGTTAATGGTTGGCCAAAAGTAGCGCAGCATCAGCTGAAAGATCGATTGCCCGGGCACGAATCGCATAAACAAATTAATTAGCATCTATAAGGTCGACACAACATTGAAAATTGCAGCAGTGTATGAAAATAAACAGCACGCTTCGTGGATGCTGTTTATATTAGTTGTATATCAAAAAATATATATGGTATATATATTTAATGAATAACAAGCGGATCTGAATGCAAGATCTTAGGCTCAGTGGCCTGTTGCCGGGCGGGTCTTGTTGTGGTAGCCAAACCACTTTATAAACTGTTTGCCACATGCCAATTCGCTGGCCAGTTCGCAGTTGTGTGCGACTCATCTTTCCGATTATCGATCAGATTATTTGTGAACGCTGTTCACACCCCAAAGTTTTTGGCAAATAAAAAATAAATCAATTAGCGCAAAGGCTGACTAATTTAATTTTCCACTCTCTCTCTCTCTCTCTCTCTCTCTCTCTGTGTTTCTGCAGCTACATCACGCCAGCCGCCGCAGCGACAACAACAACAGCAGCAGCCGGGGGCAGCAATTGCGGCACGACGGGCGGTACTAGTCTGGCGGTATATCCCACGGCCACGGCGCAGGTCTATCGCTCCAACAATGGACTCGATGTCCTCGACTGCGCCGGCCTGGAGCATCATAGTGCAGCGGCGACAACAGCCAACGGCAGCAATTCCAGCGGCAGCGGCTTCTCCCAGCGACTACGCGAACTGGCCGCATCCGCCGGACTCCTGTCGCTGAAGCCACGCCAGCCGCTGAAGCCCGTTATCAAGACACGCGGCTCACCAGGTCCCGAGTTTCCCAAGAAGGTCACGTTCAGCGCCTTTGCCACGGTCCAGGTGGTGTGATTGTCCACCACGGGGCGTGTCAGCTGCACGTGGGCGCAAGCACTGTGGCTAGGTAAATATTGAGCTCAAAATAAACATTTAATACATTTATATAATATTGTGATTTCACTATCATTGCAGTTGCCGCGCGTTTTGCATTGTTAACCGTTATTGTTGTTTTGTTGCTGTTGTTAAATGTTTAGCATTACTATCGGATTGGCATCTGGCAGACTTGAAAACATTTGCTTAAGTTTAAATTTATATTTGTGCCATGTCTTTGGCTTGAATCTGTTATGAAATATGTACCAATATATGTATACTCCATAGCTGAAAATACCTCAAAGACCCTACACCCTTTTAAAGCATGAATCTGAATTTCCAGCGCAATTTTTAAATTGTTTTTATAATTTTCCCTACCTCTCTCTCTCTCTCTCTCTCTCTCTCTCTCTCTCTCTCTCTCTCTCTCTCTCTCTAGTTTAATTTTCACATTATCTAAATGTTTTTTCTGGAAGACTGACATTTTCAATTTCACAGTTCCTTTCACTATATTTTTCACTGTTCACAACACTATTTTCCCAAATTCCAAAACAGTATTCTTCGCTTTTTTATATTTCTGGCAAATCTACTTTTTAATCACAGCCCCAAATTGTAGACTACACACAAAAATTCTAATATTTTCTATCAAATTGTAAATATGTATGAATTTTTGAATAGTCATAAATATATATGTGGCGTATACATGTGTAATATGTAAGTCTGCTTGAGTGTATGTGTATATCTACCAGAACTTTACATATGTATTGTAATAATACGATATAAGAGTAAAATGAAAGATAAATTTGTATATGTATTTACATACATATACAGTTACCTGCCTTCTATAAGCACGAAATATAAACGTAATTGCTGTTTATTGTATTTTAAATATATTATTAAAAATATTACTTTAAGCTTAATATTATGCATGATCAAATAAAATATAAAAACGAGAAAACAACAAATCAACAAGTCTTTTATTTTGTTAAGTATTTGTATTTAATTTTCGCGCTTATTGTGTGGAATTAAAGGTATGAGGAGTAAGTCTGGTAACAGTAACAGTTACAATAGCAGCTGTAAAAGTGAGGAGTAGTGCTCATTTTTCAAGTTATTCGTTAGCCAATCTGTTAGCCATTAAATAAATTCAGATGCTAACTGTTAAATTTAAGTGAGGAGTAATAGGTTAAATGTTAAAAAACTAGAGTAACCGGCTAACTTATCGATCTACATCCTCATGAATGTTAAATTTTCCATAGCAGAAGCGAGTTCTGTTAACTGTGTTAGGCGCTGTGTTAACTAAGACAATTTGACAATGGGGCAATGTTAATATCGAACCATTTGTGCTCGTTGCTTCGGAGTGTACACACTGATCAGTTTCGAGGCATTTCCTAAAAATTAGCGGTATTTTGTAGCTTAAATTTATGTTTTTGACGGCTCCATTTCAATTGATGGCAGAAAACACAAAGTATCTAATACTTATTTACGGAAAAGGGTTTCCCACATAGCGGAGCCACGTGTCTAGTGGCAGTGCATTTGGCATAACGGACCACTTTGGAGTGCCGGAGCGCCAGAAAATCAACGCTAAAAGGCGGGGGAGGTGACACAAGCACAAAATCTGCTGTTTGTGCTTACAATTCATTTGAATACGAAGCTTAAGAGCGCGTAAAAGTTATCGTCGAAAGGTGGTGCTGAAGCGGGATCACAGCTCGATAACATAATGGATAAACTATTGCTGTGAGGAGCAATTTTCTCACAACACAGACCATATACGTAATCTGTTAAGCGGAGGAGTGGTTCTGTTAATGGAATGCTTATCGAGGGGGCAACGCCAGCGTTAAGCAAGTTTACTTCGATGCTTCCATGTGGGCACACTGACACTTTCCCGCCTTTTCCGAAAAGATTTCAGACTGCGTAAATTGATAGAATTTAATTAATTTGTGGCGTCCCAAATGGCAGATTCACCCTGTAAGTAGTCAAATTATAGTGTTAAACGTGTTAATAAGTATTGAGAGTTGTTCACACAGCTGGTCCGCGTGTCAAGCGTCAGCGAATTGACAAAACGGGCCGCTTCGCAGCCTTGGAGCGCCTCCGAGGCCTGAAGGGCACCAAAAACAAATGCCAGGTGGAAGAAAAAGTGGACGATGTATATGAAGTTGTGGACGAGCGCGAATATGCGAAGCGGGCAAATGAAAAATACGGCGGTGATTGGATTGAAGATGGTAAGTCGTAGAAATACCCATTTTCAAGCCATCAGCCAAATAAAATGCCGCCCACAGACGGCACTGGCTACGCGGAGGATGGTCGCGATTTCTTTGAGGATGAAGATGACTATTCTGACAATGAGCAGGGTCAAAGCGATGGCAAGAAAAATAAAGCTGGCAACGGAAAGAAACGATCACGCGACAGCGACACAGGCCCTGCCAAGGGCAAGGCATCCATACGCAATCTGTTTAGCAATGCGCTGCCAAAGAAGACAGACATCAAAAACAGTGTCAAAGATGATGATATCCTTGCCGACATACTGGGCGAAATCAAAGAAGAGCCAGCTGGCGACGCGGCGTCAACACCGCGACAACATAAAGTTATTGCGCCTGCCAAAATTATGGCCGCCACGCGCAAGTCCGATGCAGCCGCTGCCAAGGAGTACATGAATAGCTTTCTGAGCAACATCAAAAAGCAGGAGCAGCAGCGCAAAAAAGACGCCGGCAGCGATGATGAAATGCTGGACCGCATCCTGCAGCCAAAGTCAGCTATGCTGCCCAACAAGAAGGCAACTCCAGTTACTCCAGCTGCAGTCAAAGTGAAGCAGGAGCCAGTCACTGAAACAGCTGCTGAGCAGCCCAGAAAGAAGGCAAGAGAAGGTACGCCTGAACTCTGCCCTGACAATGACTTGGACTTCAGTTGCCTGGACGACGATGAGAACCAGTTTGAGCTGGCAGCGTCCAAAGCGCAGCCAGAGCTTCTGCCCGCTTCAGCTGGACCTCCAAAACAAGAGGCCGACGATATGAGCAAGCTGCTCAGCAACTGGGAGTCCATCTGCCAAATGGACGATGACTTTGAGAGATCAGCGCTGGCCAGCGAGGCCGAGACAGCGCTGGGCAGTGATCCTGGGGATGTCGAGCAGCTGCGCTTCTGGTACTGGGAGGCCTGGGAGGATGCAATCAAGCTGCCCGGCGAGGTGTTTCTCTTTGGGCGCACACCCGATGGCAAGTCCATATGTGTGCGCGTGCAGAACATTAATCGTGTGCTCTATCTCCTGCCCAGACAATATGTAAGTATAAAGACAAGCTTGGTTAAATGCAACTCTTGATTAATCTGCGCCTCAAATAGCTACTAGATCCCATAACCAAGGAGCCCACCAAGCAAAAGGTTACAGCTGCGGACATGTACAAGGAGTTTGACACGCACATTGCCACCGAACTGAAGCTGGACACATTTCGTTCGCGCAAGGTGAGCAAAAGCTTTGCCAATCACGCCATTGGCATCGAAGTGCCGCAGACCTGTGACTACCTGGAGGTGCATTACGATGGCAAGAAGCCGGCGCCGAACATGCAAAACAAGAAATATGACTCCATAGCGCACATATTTGGCGCCAGCACCAATGCACTGGAACGTTTTCTGCTGGAGCGCAAGATCAAGGGTCCTTGTTGGCTGCAGATAAGCGGCTTCAATGTAAATCCGGCGCCCCTTAGTTGGTGCAAAACGGATGTGACCGTCGGCGAGCCTAAGAACGTGGAGCTTGTGCTCGTGGAACAGGGCAAACCAGCGCCGCCGCCTGCCCTAACCCTGCTCACACTCAACGTGCGCACTTCCATGAATCCAAAGACACTGAAAAACGAGATCTGTATGATATCCATGCTCACCCACAATCGCTTTCACATTGACAGACCGGCGCCGCAGCCCGCATTCAATCGTCACATGTGCGCGCTCACGCGACCTGCCGTCTCCAGCTGGCCCTTTGACCTGAATCTGCAGTTGAGCAAGTACAAGTCGACAAAGATTTATAAACATGACTCGGAGCGTGCGCTGCTCAGCTGGTTTCTGGCACAATATCAGCAAATCGATGCGGATCTTATAGTCACCTTTGATGCCATGGACTGCCAGCTGAATGTGATTACGGATCAGATAGTCGCCCTCAAGATACCGCAGTGGTCACGCATGGGTCGGCTGCGTTTCTCGCAAACCTTTGGCAAAAAGCTACTGGATCATTTTGTGGGTCGCATGGTCTGCGATGTGAAAAGGTCGGCGGAGGAGTGCATCAGAGCCAGATCCTATGATCTGCAGACGCTGTGCCAGCAGGTGCTCAAACTGCAGGAATCGGAGCGCATGGAGGTCAATGCGGATGATCTGCTCGAGATGTATGAGAAGGGTAAGTATCTGCCAAAATCTGTTCGGGTTTTCGATTTATAAGTATCTCTCTCTTCTGTTGGCAGGCGAGAACGTCACCAAGCTCATCTCGCTGACCATGCAGGACGCCTCCTATATGCTGCGTCTCATGTGCGAGCTGAACATCATGCCGCTGGCGCTGCAGATAACCAACATTTGCGGCAACACAATGACCCGCACACTCCAGGGCGGTCGCTCCGAGCGCAATGAGTACCTGCTGCTGCACGCCTTCCATGAGAAGAACTACATAGTGCCTGACAAGCTGCCAGCGCGTCGTGTCGCTGCTGGTGCCGACCCCGATGCCACGAGCCAGGACACAACGGTGGCAGCGGGCGCTGGAGCGGTGCGTAAAAAGGCCGCCTATGCGGGCGGCTTGGTTTTGGAGCCCATACGTGGCCTCTACGAGAAGTATGTGCTGCTCATGGATTTCAATTCGCTATATCCGAGCATTATACAGGAGTATAATATATGCTTCACCACGGTGCAGCAACCCCATGATGCGGAACAGCTGCCTACGCTGCCGGATTCCAGTGCGGAGCCGGGCATTTTGCCGCTGCAGCTGCGTCGTTTGGTGGAATCGCGTCGCGAGGTCAAGAAGCTGATGGCTGCGCCGGATCTGGCGGCGGAACTGCATATGCAGTACCACATCCGACAAATGGCGCTCAAGCTGACCGCGAACTCCATGTACGGCTGTCTGGGATTTGCGCATTCGCGTTTCTTTGCGCAGCATCTCGCGGCGCTAGTGACGCACAAGGGACGCGAGATTCTGGTGAACACACAGCAGCTCGTGCAGAAGCTCAACTACGATGTGGTATATGGCGACACTGATTCGCTAATGATAAATACAAATATAACCGACTATGATCAGGTTTATAAGATTGGGCACACCATCAAGCAGAGCGTGAATAAGCTGTACAAACAACTGGAGTTGGACATTGATGGCGTCTTTGCTTGTTTGCTGCTGCTCAAGAAGAAGAAATATGCCGCCGTTAAGCTGAGCAAGAATGCCAAGGGTGTCCTGCTGCGCGAGCAGGAGCACAAGGGTCTGGACATTGTGCGTCGCGATTGGTCACAGCTGGCCGTCATGGTGGGCAAAGCGGTGCTCGATGAAGTCCTGGCCGACAAGCCGCTGGAGGATAAACTTGAGGCCGTGCACGCCCAGCTCGGGCGCATCAAGGAGCAAATAACACAGTCGGCTGTGCCGCTGCCGCTGTATGTCATCACCAAGCAGCTGACACGTGCGCCCCAAGAGTATGCCAACAGCTCCTCACTGCCGCATGTTCAGGTGGCGCTGCGCATGAATCGCGAACGCAATCGACGCTATAAAAAGGGGGACATGGTGGACTATGTGATCTGTTTGGATGGCACCACAAATGCGGCCATGCAGCGTGCCTATCATCTGGAGGAGCTGAAGGGCAGCGAATCCCTGCAGCTGGATACCAATTACTATCTGAGCCATCAGATACATCCGGTGGTCACGCGCATGGTAGAGGTGCTCGAGGGCACCGATGCCAGTCGCATTGCCGAGTGCCTGGGCATGGATGCCAGCAAATACAGGCAAAATGCACAGCGGTAAGTGCCAGCCGAAACGTAGAGTCCAAAGCAACTTATCATAACGCTTAATTTCCCCTCCCCACACACAGCATACAGCGGGAGCGCACAGAGGAAGCCGATGGTGAATCGCTGCAGAAAACCACGTTGCAACTTTATCGGCTCTGCGAGCCATTCCGCTTCAAGTGCGTGGCATGCAAAACGGAGCAGCTAATGGCCAGCGCCTATCGACCGGGCCCGAACAGCAGCCATGTGCCCGTGCTGCAGCAGTGCGTCAATTCGGAGTGCCAGACATCGCCGCTGCAGTATCTGGTCAGCATACGCAATCAGCTGCAACTCTGCATGCGCGGCTATGTGCAGCGCTTCTATCGCAATTGGCTAGTGTGCGATCATCCTGATTGCAACTACAACACGCGTAGCTATTCCGTACGCCTCGAGATGCGTCGCCCGCTGTGCCTCAAGTGCAACAGCGGCGCTATGCTGCGTCAATACTCCGAGCGCGATCTCTACAATCAGCTGTGCTATCTGCGCTTCATGTTTGATCTGAACAAACAGCAGCTACAACAGAAACGTATGTTCAAGCCTCATTGTAAATTTGACATGAACTATAAATGTACTCTTTCTCTCTTTCTGTCCACACACAGCTACGCTAACGCCCGAACTGGAGCAAGCCTATCAGCTGCTCCATGACACCGTAGAGCAGCAATTCCAATGCTCCAGCTATGTTGTCATCTCGCTGGGCAACATATTTGCGCGCAGCCTGGCGCTGTCGTCGCTGCAGCCGCCCAAGAAGGCGCAGCGTGATGATTATGCGATAGCCAGCAGTCTGGCCGATGTTTAGTTATTGCACAATCGGAGCACCTTTAATAGATCTACACACACACACACACACACACACACACACATAGATAGATATGGTTAAATAACATATGAAAATCTTTGATAAACTAGCTGAGAAACTTGTCGAGTGGAAAGAGCCGAAAGGACTCGTTGAATATATCCGTAAATGCCGTGCTCACTAGCTCGTTGATCATGGGCCGGACAAATGGCAAACCCAGCTGCCACATGCTGTTGATGACGCCATCGGCCAGTTGATTCAAGGGCTGACCCTGCAACAGATTGCCTATATGCAGCTCCATGCCGCCAATGCGATCCACCTCCACGTGCACCTTCAGCAGCGAGCCAGGTGGACCCACGCGCCGCACGCTCGTTGTTTGACTGTCCGTTGGATAATCCAGCATTAGGAATAGAAATATGTATATACACTATAATTGGGAGCTCCTCACCTGTAGTCGTAGAGCGTTAGATTCCAGTGGCCCTGTCGTCGCAGTTCTGTGCCCAGCATTTTGGCCACGAACTCGTATTCGCCTTCCAGGCTCTTCTCGGGAAAGTATTGCGCATAGACAATGCGCTGATCTTCGGCATGACTATGAAATTTAGTCACCTCGGAGCGCGACCAGCCGTATTCGGAGACGTTGCGTAAAATGAGTTTAAAGCTGCCGGGGCCATGCGGATCGCCGCGACGCAGCTCTACAAATGACGAGTGATGCGGGTCAAATGGCTGGATGTTGTAACCAGGCACACCTGTTTGTTCGTTGGGTAGAGAATGGTTCATGAGTCCACTTGTGACCCCCACCTTAACCGTGGCTCACCTGTTGTAAAATAGGCGCGCAAATCGTTGAACACCTGTTTCATGCAATCGTTGTACGCCTCGAGATTTGCATCATCTCGGTGACAGCGGCCGATCAAATGCTTTAAGTCCTCGTCCACATCAATTTGACCGGAGGCTTCAGTTAGCCCCGCAAAAACAACAACAACAGAGACAACAACGAACGCGACTAAACAGCGGCTGTTACAGTTTATGAGCAACTGTTGCGACATTTTGTTGTTGCTTTTACAAGACTCTGTTGAATGCAAGTGCAAATTTGTATTGGTAAGTGCTAAGTATTTATGTGTTTTGTTCATACATTTGAAGCGGGTGCAAAGCGTGAAAATTGTCGACAATTGTTTAATATTTAAGTACGTTTAGTCTTAACTACAGTTTTGGTTGTATTGAAGCGTTATAACGGTTCTTGTTTGTGTCACATTTTGAACTGCTTTGCGTTCTGGGTGAAACTGCTTGTCAGTTGCAGTCAGAATTTGCTATGCAAGCAGTTTAAATTTATGATTGGAAACATCAAATTGAATATCTGTGTATGACGGATTTGTACTAAAGTTGCTTAGCACCCAACCAATATTTAAGATAGGTTTTTCTAGGATTTCTATCGATGTTTTGTCAGTATTGAACACTCAGACTCAGAATATGCCTGGCAACTGGCAAGCAGTTTTAATTGACTTACCACTTCTTAAAGGTAAATTTTAACTACTGTGCATTCTGATCGGAATGTGCCATGCCCTGGGAAAGCAGTTCAAATACATACAAAATTTCAAATAGTTTTAGGCTTTAAATGTTTTCGAAATGTGCTTGGTATGTGGTTTAAAAGCTGTTTAAAATTAGTTTTAAAACATAAAAATGTAAAGTTTTCGGATAATCACATGCTTGACTGTTTTATTTTATAAATATGCATATCTTGGCTAAAACGTTTATAATCTTTTAAGACATTTTCTGTAATTTTAGCCATTTTAAGACACAGTTTAATTGTTGGGAAACTGTTGCCGTCAACAGTTTGAGTCGCACAGCGAACTCGTTTTACAGTTTTAGCTGCACTTGTTAAAATTTGTTATCTTGGTGGGCTGTCAATGCTTGGTAGACTTATCACGACTCTCAGGGCCAAAACGAAGTACACACAAACTCTTTGCCAAAGCAATTTAAGACACATTTTTTCAGCTGTTCGTCGGGTTTTTTTTTTTTTTTTGTTTTATGTAATCTTCGCTGCACTTGACCCCTTTTTATGTACTTAAGACAAGCTGATGAATATGCCTGTATTTTAGTTCATTTGGTTTGTCATTAACGAGCGCTCGAGCGAGGAGAAACATTAAATATAAACAAAAGACTTGTACAAGACACAAACTTGCGGGTGTGCAATCCGATTGTCTATGTGCAACTAAAGCTTTTCAGACATATATAACTCGAAATGCAACAACAATAACAATAACAAACGGCAAATGTGAATTGTGCAGCTTGGCGCCGGCTCTGACCAAAACTTCAGCTGACCAAAACTTCAGTTGACCAAAGCAACTACTAAAAGTTAGTCAGTCATTTAGTTGTTGTTGTTGTTACTTGCAAATTGTGTAATTTCTTTTGCCACTTGAAACAGCGCAACTTGCGTTTTGCTTGTGTGAGTGTGTGTGTGTGTGTATGTGTGGGAGAGTGTGGCAAGCCACACAGTTTGAGCTGTGCCACCCGCTTGGCACAAATATTTACTTTTCTTTTTTAATTTCGGCGTTATTTTTTTGGCACATCAACCAGTTGACCAAATAAATGCTTCCTGATATTTGGGTTGTACCAAACTAATATTTAAAAACTCCTGCGCTTCGTATGCAGCACCAGCACTCAGGTTTACGGTTAACTGTGCCGAATACGCGACGCGATTTATATTTTATATCTCTTTGCGTGTGAATCATGCGAGCGTCAACTGGCGACTGACTTCAAATTTCAGGCCGGCAACCAAATAAGTGAGTGGCAAATGCGACTGGGAGAGTAGAGCTGCAAAGACGGCATAGCTGAGGCGCAGGTACACTCTTTGATTGAATTACGATTTAATTTCCTTATTTACTTGGCGACAAACCCACCCAAATAAGCACATATAAATCATGTGTGCTCATTTGTCTTGAAGTGGCCGAGCTGAATGTAATTAGTCAAAATCGTGCCGTTCGGCATTTATTGTTGTCAAGTTCATGGTATTGAATATCTTAGGGTTTTTGTGCGTGCCTTGCAGATTAAAACTGTAAACAGGCAATATGTGTACTTATTTTTTGATATTTCATGCGATTCGTAAGCCATCTCAGCGAGTTGACCAAGCGCTGAGCGAAGGCTGTTTGTTAATAATTGCACGTGAATTGAAGCGAGGTCAATTTGAATTCAAATCTGGAGTGCGTCCGCGCGCCTATTGCACTGGCGCCATCTATTGGACTTCGGTGACATCCAGAATTAAAGTTTCATCAGCTTGTCCACGCTATTTTCGTTAGGTTGATATTCGTTAAGATAAGGTTGCTGTTAATTTCAAATTTAAAAATATACTTTTGGGCGAAGTAGCGCACTTAACGTGTCCATTTTTAGGTGATTTTTTTAACAAGTTTTGCCATATTCCGGACGAAGCATAGGTTTTAGTCAATTTAATTTTTATAGGCGAATTTTTCGACATATTGTTTAATCATGGCATATGCTATATGCCTTACGCCTAATCTGGCTTGTAGTCTGTTATCTTCAAAAATGGTTAGGATATCTTTGAAATAAAAAAATCATATAGTTATAATAGCAGCTATAAGATTTAGTGATTTGATCTGCCATGTTCAGCCTTAGGCCTGCAATAAAACAGAAAAACTAATTTTCGTGAAGGACGGAGGACATAATTTAAATATATACTTTTCTGCGGGCCGCTTGGTTTGGTAAAAAATGTGGAACGCTTCACGATTTTGCGTGTCATCCTTGCGCAGGGGCCATGCTAATCTTCTCTGTATCGTTCCAATTTTAGTATATGTTCTGCCGAAGCAAGAACGTGAACTGCCGCATTATATAAGCTATTTATATTGCGGTGCAGCTGAATTGCAAGTTGGGAATTACAATCCATGTGTGGTATCGCGCGCGTATGAGGGTTGGTTTCTACCAAAACACAAGATTTTTTAACCCAAGCATATTTTGTATGCAGTGCTCAACTAGATTATATTTTGTTAGCTACATTTTTTGTATTCGTATAAATATGTTTTAATTATGCATATGTGTATAGCGCGTACGTGTCCGAGTATTTGTCAATTATTGTAGAAGCACTAACCATACAATGCATTGTATGGTAAGTGGTAGAAGTCTTCATTTAATCCTCGTAATTGGGTATGGTAAACTTTTGCAAGAAGGTGTGCCAACGTGCACGATCAAACCAAGGCAGCAAACGGTTCGGCAAACGTTTCTTATAATTTAAATAACTGGGACAGTTATCCATGACACATTCGTTAGTTGTAGGATCGCAGTTCATGCATTTGTTACAGCTGCACGTTAGATGCTTAGCACATGCTGTTGTCTCATCGCCTGGATAGCACTGCTCACCCAGACGACGGTAGCAGTAATATTTGAAGCAGCCGTTTACCGACACTTTATGAACACCCTCCGGCCCACAATTGTCGGGTGTTGTAGCATGATCCTCACTGCATGCGTTGCTTTCACCATAATCCCTGCATTCAAGTAGAATAGATGAATATATAGCGAATGCGAGCGGGTGAATTGAATACTTACATGGCGCAACATTGATGCCAAATCGCGAGAAATATAACAAGATCAAGCAGCAGCCGGAGTCTGCCGAGTCCATGTCGCATTCGTTGTGGATTGGGCATTGTCAGTGTTCAACTTGAGCTAGGATAACTGCTTCTGCTGGGCAACATGTTTATTGGCACGCTTTTATACAAGAACTTCGGCCAGGACATCTTAATTAGATTCAAATCTATGTGAATAATTCGTTGATTAAATAATCAACTGTTTCAATTAACTGCTTTTTATGCCCTGAACCCTATTGGAAATTGTTAAAATGAGTAGATAGACATATTTAATAGGCAGAAGAAACCCCCCATTCTCTAAAGTATATATATTCTTGATCAGGTCGACGAGTGATTAATCTAGTCATGCCCATAAAGGAAAATACAAAATCTAGACTATAAATTAATTTAATATTTTTAACATATATATCATAAGATTATATTATAATAACTAGTTTCGGAAATGATTTTAAAAGCAAACAACAAAATGATAACACCTATATACAATAAACTTGGTATGTCGCTTGTCGGAAGGTTCATTTCCATATATACATATGGGTATACATATGTAGAATAGATCTTGAATGTATTTACAACAAATCTAGAATGTTTCCCAGGGCAGCTGTGTTCAGGGTGTACCCTATTCGGACACTCGACTTGACCTTTCTTGTATTCGATTGAAAATAAATTTTCCACACAATTGTGCAGCGAAGCATGCAATTTAAATAGTTCAATGCCAATGCCAGGAGACAAAGATTTTAATTATACATGGATTTTCGGAGTGACAGCTTCACTAATTGATAGGTCAAGTGCAAGCGAAATTATGAATATTGACGTCTGGTCAAAAACAACTAAAGATTCGAGTACATAAGTTGGTTTATTCAGAATTCATTCAGCATTTTATGATTTGATGCGTCTGTTCAAAATTAAGGTGCGCTTTTTATGTATTAAAAAATAAGATCATTCATTAAAAAACTTTTAAATTGTTGTGTCTTACATTAAATGTTGTTTAAAGTAGTTATATATAAATGCATAAAGTATATATATGGTAATCGTCCATTAATCAAGCTCTTTTTGGCATCTATATATGAATGTGCGAACATGCATTCCCTTTATTTGCCAACCCTTATTAAAGTCAAGCAATATGAAATCTTGAATGGCCGTGGTAAACCGTGTAAACTTATTATCTCTGCTGCGCAATTGAGTATATCTAAAAGTAAACCCATGCAATAATTTTAGTTTTAGAACACATTTTCATATTACCTTTGGGGCATATGTCTGTCAAATAATAGACGTTCCACGTACCTTCCCAGATAAGGGCAAATAGCATACTGGGCAAAATTAAAGTTGGCGTAGAACCGAAAGAATTGCTTTAGAACCGAACGCGTATTATACTCGTTGACTTCTAATTTGCTCATATTAAAGTCTGATAATTTCAATTGATTGAACGTAGTAACCCATGCTAAAATATATTAAATTTAAAACTTTGCGGAATCGGCATATTTAAATCAAAGTACGTACGTCCAACAGTTGGTTCTTGATTTGCCTGTAGCCTGTCAATCCCAGGCAAATGGTTATGTAGTTGCAAAAAGAATATGACCATTAGTATGAGTATATGGCTACGAAATACGTCTTTCAGACCAATATTTTGTATCCAGTCCCGTAAATAGATCACCATATAGCGAGCTTCTTGAGAAATTCAATTTGATATTATTTATATCAATGGATTTCGCGCATCTACTTACCTATAGGCTGTAGTTCAAACAGATACATGACCAGTATATTTTGTCTATAGGTCAGACCGTTAAAGAAACTAAGGTCGCACTGCAAGCCAGTCGAATGCTTGACCACCACGATGGGACATCTTCCGCCAAAGGTGGCAATACGCTTCCAATTTGATTCTGAGTTAAAAGCATTTGCCACAATTCGTTGTCGTTCCAGGACTTCCATAGTAGGTGACTCGCTGTATTCGTAGAAGCTGTTGTCTGAGTTCAGATGAAAAACATATGTACATGCCACTTAGAACATATGTACATATATACATGCAGCAGCAGCTCGTTTAAATACTAACCCAATTCAACGTAAACGTCCAAATCTGAAGTTTCCTGAGCAACTCCCATAATACGCGAGCCAAATGGATAAATGCCAATTGAGTGGTACGGCAACTTTAATTTCAATAATTTCTCCAATTCAAGCTGAACGTCGTCCTCATTATTCTTAATGTCATCAGCAATGCGAACTTTTTTCAAAAGTTCCAGCCAAAATGTAACGCATTCTTTATACAATTTAAATTAAATTAATTCTTATTATATATTAACATACGAAATTTTAGCTTACGCAAGGCCATTTTTCCGATTAATATGCGCCAAGCAAGGCAGTTTCAAGTTCCAAGTACTGTTCGACTTACTGGTAAATTACCAAATTAACTGTAAAAAAAAAGTGTGACCAAAGCGACCCGAACACAATTCGTCAAATTTTCCAACACACAATAATACCAGTTCAATTGATTTCGGTATGAATGTACTTTAGACCGATTTTTTGCACTAAATAGCGGATTGCTACTTTTTCCGTTGTGAACATTATTAAAAGATATTCCTATTCTGATATTTTGAATGGAACGTTCGGCTGTCGATAGAAAAAAAGGTTTATTAAAGTTGTTGTTTGTAAAGCTATGATTCGAATAAAAATATTCCAAAATCGATCGATACCAGCGAGTGCTTCCGGGCTTAATCGAATATTTATTTTATTTTCTTCGCCATTTAAATTTCAATTCTTTATTTATTCTAACATAATTCGAATCGTTTTTGGAATAATAAAATAATAATTTATACAACTTATAGCTAAACACATAGATAATTTGACTACTTTTGTTAAATAAACAAAGATAGAGCTGCTAATCTTTTGAAATTGTTCAAATTTATAAGGCAGCCTTTATAATCGTTTAGATGCTTGAAGTCTTAGAAAATAAGTAAAAGTCGATTGCATATTATCTTAAAAGATTTTCAATTATAAATTGTACATATTTTTTTTTTTAAATTTCATTTAGTTCGTTGTATATCTGAGGCATAAATAAATCTCAACTTCTTCATTTCTCCTCCCATATAAGTCAAAATTACGTAAAGTACACTGAATTGTTCAATATTAATTTTAATGTTTAAACATTTACGTATTTTACCTTCTTGGAGCGTGCTTAAGTTGAGTGTGGATACCAAAGCTGCAACTTATAAAAGTTGAACAAAATATTTATAATCCGTTTGCACAATCGGCATATAATTACATACATATGTACATACGTCCAATTGATGGGAAAAGAGGCATATTAAGCTCAAGATGTTTACTTATAAAACGAACCAGAATTTTGTTTTGTAAACCAGCCTCGCAAAATGATCTTATAGCGAGCTACCCGATATTTACAATGTTAATATAAAAATGTCAGTAATGTCAATAAAGCGGGCTTTTGGGAAATTCCGCTCCGAACTATGGAAAATTGGAGGAAATAATTTAATTATTTTTTTTAAGATTTTTATGAAATTGCATTTCAAACGTAAAATTCACGTCCAATATGCGGGTCAAAGGCTGCATGAACAAAAGCTTATATATTTCGCAAAAGGTTCTCAATCCGATATGTGTTAAATTCGTTGTGCAATTTCTGATGGTAGATTTTAACTTATCAAGAGCGAAGAAAGTGAGGTAAATTGACGTCTAAAAGCAAAAATGTTGTATTTATATGAAAATTCAAAACATTGAAATTATAATGGATAAAAATGATTCGAACATAAATGAGCTTAAATTAAGCTAGAAAAAACACATTATTATGCTTAGGTATATCAAAAATATATACGTAAAGCTTTTGCCAGGTTGAGAGCGAGCGAGACTAATCTGTTTTCAGTTACTAACAAACAGTCTTATCAACCTGAACAGCGTCGGGGTTGAAGTGGAAACGCGAGCGGGTCGCTTTGTAGCGCAAACAGCTTTGTTTTTTAGTATTCCAATTGGCAGCGCACGTTGAGGAACGCAGACTCGTTAAAAAATGGTTGTCGAGAAAGTGATTTTGGCCTATTCGGGTGGCCTGGATACGAGCTGCATACTAAAGTGGCTGCTGGAGCAGCGCTATGAGGTCATCTGCGTGCTGGCCGATGTGGGTCAGCAGGAGGACTTTGAGGCAGCTCGTCAAAAGGCGCTCAAGATAGGCGCCAAGGAGGTCTCCAGAGTGCAACGCATGCAAGCTAATCACATCTAATCTCAAGACAATCTACAATGTTCCAGGTGATTGTGGCTGATATCAAGAGGAATTTCGCTGAGCAATACATATGGCCAGCCATCCAAATGGGTCTTATCTATGAGGAGCGCTATCTGCTGGGCACCTCGCTGGCGCGACCCTGTATAAGTGTGGCCCTGATTGAGGCCGCCAGGCGGCATGGCGCCAAGTATTTGGCGCATGGTGCCACCGGTAAGGGAAACGATCAGGTGCGCTTTGAGCTATGCGCCTATGCGCTGCAGCCGGAACTGAAGGTGACTATGCGGCAGTGTGAACAGGAATCTAGCATCTAGCGTTTTTTCATTTCATCTATAGATCATTGCACCCTGGCGCGACGTGGAGTTTTGTCGCCAGTTTCAGGGCCGACAGGATCTGATTGCCTATGCCAAGGCCCATGGCATTGAGGTGACAGCCAAGCCAGCGACACCCTGGAGCACCGATGGCAACATGCTGCACATTAGCTACGAGTCGGGCGTACTTGAGGATCCAAATACTGTGGCACCTAGCACACTTTACGAGCTGACCCGCGATCCGTTCACACAGGCGCCACAGAAGCCCCATCGCGTGTGCGTTCACTTTAAACAAGGATTGCCCACGAGCGTTGAGGATCTGTCTAGCCGTCAAGTGTATAGTACGCCAATGGATATGCTAAAGTTTCTAAATGATTTGGGCGGCAGCTATGGCATCGGACGCATTGACATTGTTGAGAATCGTTATGTGGGGCTGAAGTCTCGCGGCGTCTATGAGACACCAGGTGGAACCATACTCTATACAGCGCACCAGGACTTGGAGGTGTTTGCTTTGGATCGCGAGGTTCTGCGCACCAAGCAAATGCTGCGCGATCGCATGTCCGACTTTGTGTACAATGGCTTCTGGTTCAGTCCCGAGGCGCTCTATGTGCGACGTTGCATTCAGCTGGCCCAGGAGCATGTCACCGGTCAGGTGACGGTGGAGCTGTCGCCCGGCTATTGTCGCGCCATTGCACGCAAGGCTGGGGATAAAGTGGGTGCGCTCTACAACCAGCAGCTGGTCTCGATGGATGTGCATGGCGGTTATGTGCCGCAGGATGCGGGCGGTTTCATAGCCATCAATGCGGTGCGCATACGGGAGCATGTGCGCGCCTTCGGTCCCTACCAGACTGATCAGCAGTAGCTGCACCACGAGTAAACAACAAGAAAGGCATGTTAGATAAATAAATGATTACAAATCCGATTAAAATTTGGGTAAAAAGCGATCTGTGTACTTGGCAGCTCATGTCTAAGACGAAATAAGTAACTCAAGGCTGATAAGTTGCAAAGGGGCAGCGTATTACATGCGATTAGCTGATAATAGATTATATATTACTCGAACTGTACACACTAATCGTTCGAGAATATACTTTTTATAAAATGTACATTGTAAGCTTTAAAAGCTTTTTCAAAGAAGAAAGCCTAAGGTAAGACGCGCAACCGAAGTGTCATAAAATGTATGTGGCTTGGCTGCCAGAATTGAAGTCACTGGTTCTAATTCGTCAGCAGGTTTCTGTTTTATGATATTGTCAACTATCCGCATTTGTATACTTTCACCAAAAACTTTACACTTGCTGTCCGGGTTACACAAGAGTATATAATTTAAGTTTCGAGTCTCCAGCTGCAAGGCATTGCACATAACCAATCAGCCCATTTTTCACTATGCGCACAGGGCATAAAACATGATTAACATTTTGCATTTTCAATTTGTGTCACTATTTTAAACTTTATAGTACATATATATGTTACTTTTTTCTTCTAATATGAACGTTCCACAACAGCCTTTATGAAGTCCACGTTCTACTAACTGCACTCATACGTTGAATAAGCAAATTGAGCGCTGAAGAGTTAATATAAACAAACAAATGAGTCTTTGTTTACAGAATCGAATCTTAACAAAAAAAAACCACCAAGCTCAAAACGTCGCCGAAAGCTGGTTTCAGCTGATAAACTAGCGTTCATTTATCGAACATCTTAGTCACAGCTGTCGATGTTCAAGTATCGATAATTTTGCATATATTTTAAAGCAATTTTGATGTTAAATTAAAAAAATGTTTATTTACAAAAATAATGAAAATATTTATTAATAAATAGGTAAAAGCTGAATTTTTGTATTTCAAAATTGTTTTTTTATATTTGATTCGATTCGATTAATTCACGAAAATAAGCTAAAATACCATCAACAGTAACAGTGCTGGCAGCTATCGCGCCTAAAAAGTAGCTAAATGTGAACAATAGCTGGAAAAAGCTTAGTTAGCTTAATAAGCAGAAGTTGTGAAAAAACGGAAATAGCTAAAATTGATTCAGATTTCCATTGTTGCCCGCTCTGATCCTTGAAAGAGCCAAATTTAGCTATCAAATAGCTAAACTGCCAGCACTGCAGCGCGATAAGCTACGTTCAAGCGTGTCGCTTGGCTTAGAAATTTGAATGCTATTTTAATAAATCTGAAGAGAGCATGTATATGCAAATGAAACTAATTATTTTATTTCCTTGCCATTTGATTTGCCTGAATCATAATTTCGTGCATAATAGCGCCAAAAATCATAAAGAGCACATTATGCAGACATTTATGTATAGTATGTATACTTATATATACATAAATAGGTATGTATGTGGGCAATCATTTGATTGTTGATTTAATATATTTTTGGTAAACATGAAAAACAATTGAAGACAATCCAATAACAACATATTAACACACACACAACAGCAACAGCAAATATCGAATGTTGGATTTCCCAATTGCATTAATCTTACTTCCGTAGCTGCCAAAACGAACAATCCAGGCAGGATGCCAGGGCCCTGACCCGGCAATGTTCGGGCACTGGGGCTCACCAGCTCATTGCACAAGGAAAACAAAAGACTCTTCCATTGTGGGCAATGTGAGGGACTGGGGATGGTGGGGGCTTGGTGCTTGGCTTATTTGCACCAGCAAATAAATGCAAAAACTAATATTATTACAACAAATATAGGCAAAAGAAACTCAAGAGTCACACACAGCTGGGCATATGTTGCGTGACACTATATGCGCGCGCATGCCTGTATGCGTACTTATTTGTATATACACACACACACACAAACAAATATATATATATATATATATATATATATATATATATATATATATATATCCGTTTACTCAACAACAATTGCCCGCCAGGCAGTTTGTGAGCCAGATGTATGATTTAAGCCGTTTGGCAAACAAGCTAGTTATGCATACCCTGCACTGTACACAGAAAGTGACTAAAACAGGGTATATTGGCAGCTTTGAAAGTGTATGCAACAAGCAGTGTGAAGCCTGTTTGCAGGGCATCTGACATTGGACTAGGGCACTCTTCAGTTTAGCTCAGTTTTCATGCCTCAACGAAGCTTACATGCCCTTAGAGACACATATTGAACAAATATTTAATGATATTTTATGTTTAGTCAGAGTTTTCTGCTAGTTTACATCAAATTGCACGCTTATTTATTTCTTTTTCTGTTTCCTAGAAAGAGTCTGAAGAGACTGAGCTTTGGATCAAAAGGAATTTTAAAAATTTATTTGATTTTCCCTTAACGTAATTGGAGACTACACAAAGTGGCTAACTGAATATTATTTTACATGGATATTTTTTGTCTTTCTCCAAACTGAACTATCTGTTTTATTATAGAGACAAACTTTTAGTCAGATGCTGAGACGAAAACTTGCTTATACTTTTGTTGAGGGTTTTTTAATATTGTTAAAAAATTTGTAAACCATATAAGGGATGTACCCTACGAATCCATTAAGTATATATATACATATTTGACCGTTATTAACGACCGAGTCGATATAGCCTTATGCGTTTCTCTGTCTGACCGTTCCGATGCAATCTTAAGCCTATGAAACTTATCATGGGTTCTTCTATCTATTGCAGACGTACATACGTATGAAAGATATAGGAACCGGATCGGACTTCTATATCACAAAGCTGCACTGGCACAGTCAAAATTAGGGCCTTTTTGGTTTTTTAAGACATATTGTCCAGACTTGACATTCATAAGTTTTCCTATGCTGCACACATCTGGATCCTATCAATATTGATAAAATAAACATAATATTGTCTTCGATGTGCCTTGCTTTCCTGTGTTGTTTAAATTATTTCCTATTAAAAGAACAGCAATTGGACAACAACATTTGTTCCTAGGCTTTGTATTTTCATTCACCCATTGAAATTGGGTAAAATGGCATAATATATTTATGCAAATGTATGTAACAGGCATAAGGAAGCATCTCCGACCCCATAAAGTATATATATTCCTAATTATCATCAACATCCGAGTCGATCTAGCCATGTCTGTCCGTCCGTAAGTATGAACGCAAGGATTTTAGAAACTATAAGAGCTAGGGACTAGAGAAATTTTAGCTGTAGGTCCTGTTAGTTCATGCGCAGATCGAGCTTTTTTCCGATAATCGATAACTTACTCAGCTAACTAGCAATCGAAAAATCGATTTCGAAATTCGGATTTTTGAGCGAATTGGGTAAATAATAAGAGCTGGAGTCACCAAAGGTGATATGTTTACTCTAGAATAGTATACATATACATATATATATATATTAAGTTTCTTTTATTTTATATCTATTGCCAACTCCCCGCTACTACCTCATAGCTATAAATCAAGTTAATAACCCAACTTCTATTGCCCACCAATTTAAGTTACAATTTTTAATGTTGGTTACTCTTTGAGAATACACAAATACACACAAGAATTCATGCGCGTTTAATTCGAATCCATCATCTATTTTAATTCGATTTTTTCTTACTTAGACCTTATTATTGGTGTGGCGTTTAGTAGAGGCGGCGGCAATTGGTGTTGTCTGTCGCGAGTTCGAGATATACCAGGAGAGCCTTTTATTCATTTTTTTGTGGCTGGTGTGGCTGAGTAGAGACGGCGGCAAGTAGCGCGGTTAGTTGCAAGTTCGAACCCTGCCAAGGGAACTTTTTTTTTTGTAATGTATCTTTGTTACTACCAAATCAAAAGAGCGGATAGCGCGAGCTTAATTTGGTGTTGGAATAAGAGGATTCAGGGGATTCCCTAGTCGGGAGCACCCGAATAGAACCTCTTACTTGTTTCATTTCGTTTTAGATCGAATATCACCAACCCTTTTAAATCGCCTTGTCAATGTTGTTCTAACTGCTAATTGTTGAAACTCGCTTGTAGCCCCTTGACTTGTTTGTATTCAAAATGTTAGCAGACAGCGTTTCAATGTTGTAAACAT
The DNA here is from genome assembly GCF_030788295.1 of Drosophila virilis. Lineage (NCBI taxonomy): Eukaryota > Metazoa > Arthropoda > Insecta > Diptera > Drosophilidae > Drosophila > Drosophila virilis. The sequence goes on from NC_091544.1 coordinate 32,774,976, forward strand.
GCATAACATGCAGATGTGTGTACGAGTGTGTGTGTCTGTGTGTGTTCGTGTGTGTGTACAATGTTTCAGTTTCTGTTTTAGTTGCAGTCAAAAGCCCAACCTCAGCGACCATCTCAGCGCCGATACAAACTGTTTGCATACTGGACCAGACACTCATTCATCCATATATCCATCCATCCATTCATCCATTCATCTATCTATCCATCACTCTCATGACAGCAGCTACATATTGTTGTTGTTGCTGCTGCGTGTTGTTGGCTTCGGTTGCACCACACGATCAGACATCGTTGACATTTTAACTTTGTGTTAAATGGCAAAATATTGTGCACACAAAAAAAAAAAAATAGAAAAAATGGGCTTTTTGATACATAATAATTGTGTGGACACAGTAGGGGGCGCTGGCGGCCCAGTGCGGGCAAAAAGCAATGCTGTTGTCCCGCATAAATGTTGGATGAAAAAAAAAGAAAGAAAAGTTAAGCGCTCGGTTTTGCGGGATTATTTGCGTGCTTCAAAGGATGTCGCCAGACTTTTGTCCTGCACGACAACTTTTTCAACTGTGCACCGCATTTTGTTTTTTTTTTTTTTCGTTTCTTATGGTTCCCGAGCTCTTTTGTATGCGCGCTCAACTTTTATTGAATTTGTTAAATTAAATCAAAGGTTAACCCTATCAAAGTGTTGCGTAATTATAGGGCATTATTACGGAAAGTATTACGAGCAAAAGTGTCTACCAGTAAGTTAAGTGTTCTGCAAAAGTGACAAAGTGCGTTTGGTTCAGCTGCACTTTGAGCGAAGTTTGTAGATTTTAATAGGAATTGAAACCTCTTCAGCTCAATTTAGTCATTTCTCAATTTTTAATGAATTTTTAAAATTGAACGCAGGGTTAACCCTATGAAAGTGTTGCGTAATAACCGGGCACTATTTTGGAAAGTATCGCGAGCAAAAGTATCTACGAGGTGGTCAAATAAGTTAAGGGTTCTGCAAAAGTTACAAAATGCATTCTGCTCTGGTGCACTTTGAGATTGTAATTGGATTGTAATAGAAATTGAAACATCTTTAGTTCAGCATATATCTGAGAGATCCACCCCGTTTATAGCTCAAATTAGACAGTTTTTAAAGGTAACACAAAGTGCAACAGAAATCAGCCAAAAGATCTATGGAGAACTCGGAAACGGATTTTCAGGGTTATGCAAAAACACGTTATTTGCTGCCTTGACAGGGCCAATGCACCAGGCTGTCAGACATGGCAACTGGCAATTTATGCCCACCAAAAAAAGGGCGTGGGACAGTACGGAGCAACGAGTTGCAGCAACGCCCAATATTTCAGCAAACATAAATTTATTTATGAGCATGTGGCTGGCCCTCGTGTCCAACTCGCAGTTGTGTCGGGCAAAGGCTGGCCTTTGGCTGTTGGTCGCCAGCTCATCGTTGTCGTTGTCTCGCAGCTACTTCCGCCGCGCTTACAAATTGTTTGAGGGCGAATTTTAATTATTCTTCATTGTTTTGATAGCAACGCGTGCTGCTCACGAGCTCCCTTTCTCACTCCCTCACTCTCCCTCTTCGGTGTAAACCTGCAGCATAGTGCGCCGCCTGCAGCAGCAACAACAACAACTGCTGCTTCTGCTGCTGCACAGTGACCTCAGCGGGACCCAAGCGTGCGCTCATTTGGATTTGGCTTGCATGCCCCTCACCAGCCCCTTGCTCTCTTAATGCGCTGACAACTCTGGCTCAGAGGTGGCAGCGAATTGTCGTGGGTGCCGTTGCTGACCTCGTCACAAAAACAATTATTCTTTTGTCTTTACCAAAACCTCGTTCTGGCTAAAGTTTGTGCTGGGCCGGCGCATTCTGAAGATTCGTTTAGCTAGAGCTCACTTGTATTTCGCATACTCCAAAAAAATTAGGATTAGATTGTGACTTAATATTGTATAAGTTCCAATTTAATGAAGAATTCCTGACTACTATATAAGAATTAATTCCATATACAGGGTCAAATTTTCTGCTGCTGTGCATTTAAGCATTTCGCCAGATTAATAAAAACTTAGCTAAGCTTAAAACTAATCTTTGTACGGGCTGATTTTGGACAGGATCTTTTGGCTGTGTTTCGTTGCAGTCTACAAGGATATTAATGGCCCAATATGATAAACCACTCCAATGTCACAACACCACATCATTTTACCTTAATTCCAAATAACAGAGTGATTTTTATTATTGCCTTTATTACGAGTTGCACTTCCCACTGTTTAAAATATAATTTTGGTATAACTATGCCAGACTTTTACTAAAAATATACAGGGTGTTTCTCTAGAAAATAAGTAAATAATAAAAAAATGTATGCTTGACTCTGATCGACAATTCCTTTATATATAACATAATAAAACTATGGTTATGATTTGCCACTGCCTATTAAAGAAGCACTTTCTTTTATGGCTGAATTTATTATGGTAATAACTATCTAATACAGATACTATATAATACCAACGGGTAAACAGTGTTCGAAATCTTTCCCAGTAAGCTTGGTCTGAGCTTGCTCGGGCGTCTCTGTGGCAACTATTTGTAATTAAATAGAAGACGCAATTACAGCTCCACCAGCTGAGCTCTAAAGACAGTTTTGTTGACATTTTGCGCTGTCTTTTCCCTTTTCTTGGCGTCAAAGCGCAAAGCGCCAACTCCTTCAAATTGGGCAGTTATGAAGGTGAGCAGGGAGATGGGCGGGCAGAGCACTTTTCTGCCTGGGGGCATGAATGAGTTTTATTATTGAAATTTGTTTGTGTTGACTTTGTAGTTGACGCTGCTTTTGGCAGCGCATCCCTTTTTGTAATTAAATGCAGATGAAACTCAAAATCAGGTCACTCATACGCACCGGCCCCCGTCTTCCGTTGTCTGCCCGTCGCCCAATTGCAACAAACTTAACTTTCAAATTAATTTTTATAAATAGCTTTTAAAATTATTGCACTGCCTGCTGCAAATTTTTGGCTTGGTCGCAGCTGCAACTAACGTTAGTTGCCAAGTGTTTCTCTTCCTGGCATTGATTGGTCCTCTGGTCCGGGCTATTTTAATTAATTTGTCAGCTCTCAAAAAAGTGAAAAAAATTAAGAAAATGTACCCCAGGTGAGCAATTCTTGCCCAACAGCTCAGCAGTTATTTTCTTTTATAAAAGCTGCGCGCATTGTTCAATGGCTTTTCAACTTGAGTGCCATGCTTGTCATAACCCGTTTAATAAATGCACGTATTGGGAAAACTTTGCAACAGTTTTCGATGAAAAGTTCTTCTTTAAATACGTTCTAGGGAGCTTAAAGTTATAAATCTTCACAGTCAAGTTGCAGCATGTGAAATATTTTCAAGCACAGGTAACTCTAGCTTATTGCTCCTAATAATAAAATATATAAAAATAAAAATAAATTAAATTGTGCTTTTAAATTTATTAAGCTGGATCTAAAAAGCATCGAGAAAGAAAGGCTATCTTCGGCACGCCGAAGATCTAACACCCTGGCAGATCCAACCTTTTCATAATGCTTACAGTGCTTTGCCCGTGTCTAAGAAGCACAGGGAAAATAGTTAATGCCGAGTTTGGTCAAGATATCTTGATAAAGAAAACAGGTTTTTAATCTTTAAATGCCGTGTTTTATCAAAATATCTTGAATGACATTTTCCATACAGTAACTTAATTTTCGACTGATAATAATAATAATACTGATAAATATAATAATAACTGATAAATATAATAATAAATGTTGAGTTTGGTCAAGATATCTTGAAAAAAAATGTTTTTTCATTCAACAACTTAATTTTCGCCCGATCGTTTCTATGGCAGCTATATTATAGAGTGGTCCGATCCAACTGGTTTTGACATATGTGCTCCGTGCAACAGAAAAAGGGACTTTTGCTAAGTTTCATAAAAATAGCTTTTAAACTCAGGGACTAGTTCGCATAGAAACAGACAGACGAACAGACGGACATGGCTATATCGACTCGGCTGTTGATGCTGATCAAGAATACTTTATGGGGTCGGAGATGTCTCCTTTTATGCGTTACACATTTTACGACAAAATTATAATACCCTCTGCAAGGGTTATGAGCCCCTTTAATTATATTTCAAAAATTCTATTCATCCTTATATTATCAGCTGTTTCTTAACTTATGTTACGAATACTTTCTTTTCATACCAGGATTTAAACAATCCATAGAGCATATATATTCTTGACCAGCATCAACAGTTGTGGCGAAATTTCCAATAAATATTCCTAAGGTACATGAATAGATTTGGGATATTTCATATTGTTAATAACTTGCTCCGTTTCTTTGAATTTAAAATCTTTGAATCTTTTCGGTTCCCCTAAAAATGTAATAAACACAGATCAAGTTGGTTTGAATTTTCGATACACTATTACATATTTATGTAATCGTTTAAAAAATTATAACGTCATAAGACATATCTCGGAATATGTAAGGGCTTCTTTATGTAGCCTCTGGCATGATAAACAATTTCTCACTTTTTTGATACCTTCCCCCAAAATTGTAACGCACACAATGTTGGCGGTAAAGTCTTGAGCTCTGGTGTTTTTATACATGTACATGCAATATGTACGCGCTGAGAGTTTCAGAAAAATCTAAAAACAAACACCGAAGTTATTTGGGAGAGTATTTTCCATAGAGACCGACTCTCAGGGAATCTACTTTCGACTTGATTCCTGCTATTTTTCGAGCCTTTTTGGTGCGGTAAGTCCATGCAAATTTCTGAACTGACACGAACTTTTACTCCATCCTGAAGCAACTGGTAGTTAGGAGCAGAATAATAAAATAAATAATAAAATGGATAAATAAATTGCAAACACAATTTTCTTGCTAGCCATGCAGCTGGCCATGGCCCGTTGCTTTTGCTGTGGCTCTTGCTGCGGCTGTGGCTGTGGCCGTGTTGCGATGGCAACTGTGGAACGTGGCAGATTATGCTGTATTATCACCTGTAATTCCTTATTGGCAATCAAAACTTTTCCGCATGCACCACGTCCGGTGCGGCACACAGGACGCGGCGGCAACAGCGTCGTCATCGCGGCTGCCTTCACAATGTTATCGTATTTTCTAGTTTCAATAAAAAGCAAAATCTGCGCATGCAGCCAAACTTTTAATTTTGTTGGTAAACTTGCGGAGTTTTTAAACACGCGCAACCCAAAAACAATCCCCCGCCAAGACACCCTATTGGACATATTACCCAGCCGCGCAGTTGGTCGTATCAATTGCTAGCTACCGATTCTCAGTTTTTATATAGCTACTTTAAAAGTGAGCGAAAAGTTTGAAGCTGTTTTCGTGTTGCCCCTCTTAGAAATGATGGTACCAAGAGAAATTACAACAAGTTTCAAAGTAAAACAATTACCCAGAAGATCCAAATATCTGAGGAGCACTAAATACATTTTTGTTTTGTGTATTTTAAACAATACAAGGTTTTGAGCGAACTAAAATATTAATTATTTTTATTATGTTACTTGATCAAAACACACCAAATTCTGAATCTGTCCATGCAGGTGAACTTGGTTAATATAATGAATTGAAGATCAGGTCAGTCGCAAACGTCTGAGAAATACTTTACTCAATTGCGGTAAACTTTTCTCACACATGTTCGAAATATTTCTCGCATGCTTAAATCTTGGGACGAGGAGATAGCTACTATCTTTGCTGAAGTAGATTGTCTGTAATGATTTTTTTGTACTTACTAATTTTTCTTATTACCCCTTATTTTTTACGGTTGTGCCAATCCCTTAGTGGCTTTGGAAAATGCTCTCTTTTTTAATTTATTTGTTTGCACTTTCTTTTGCATTTAATAACATACTCTGCATACACCATATGCTCCCATTTGCTTTTCAAAATAGTAAGTCGTGTTTTTGTGCAAGTTTCAAGTATGCAAGATAATGTCACAATAAACTGATCAATTGTTGAACTTAGCATATTTCGGCTAAGCGGCTTGAGTGCGTGACAATTATACCTACCTCGATGTGGATAATGTTCTTTCAGTTGGCGGTCTGCAATGTCAGCTTAAGTTAACAGACACTTACGAATAATATAGTCATACATTTTTGACAAAATCAAATTAAATTAACTAATGTTAAATATTGCCACAGCTGCTATAGGAACCATTGGCATAGTATACAGTTCTTGTGTTGCGTTGCAACCAAAGACAATATAAATATATGTATAATATATATGTTTATATAGCATTAAAAGGGTTAATTGCTTTTGTGCAAATGTGTCTAAGAGACAGGAAGAGGTTTTCGAGTTAAAGGCAATAGAAAGAGAGTACACAGGGTGTCCGATTCAAAAAATCATTTGTCATATTTCTATGCACATTAAGGAGCGAAACTTGCATCTACATTTTATTTCATATTTTATATGTAGAAGTTTTATATTGAAAATTACTTAACAAGCACTAAGCCGCTTCAGCTCTGTGCAACCTGCTGTTGCCTAGAAGCTTAACTAATAACTTTGATTGCACTTTCATAATAATCTCTCACGTAGCATACAATGCAGCGCTCTCTTTGTGGCTCTGTACACTAATTAAGTATACAAAAGTAGAGAATAGCAAGGAAATATAGTAGAGGAATAATAAAAAACAGAAAAATAAAAAAACAACTTTGTACAAATGACTCAACAATGCTGAGGCTATTCATGATAGCTGCCCCAGACCGTGGCGAGCAGCAACAGCAGCTCCTTATGTTTTTGTGTCTTTGTTTTGTGCAACTGGAATTAAAACCAAGCACTTCGGAGCACACAACGTGCATAAGGAGCTGGTCCGGCGGGCAGTGTGGGGGGCAGCTGCTGGCTAGCTTGTTGTTGTTTTCGGCCAAGCCAGAAATGTACTTCAAAAATCGTAAAATTGAAATTATAATTGCAACTGCAACTGATTCGAAAGGCGCTTTGTTTTTTCACCATTGTTGCCAGGGCATACTCGAGGGTGGCCCGAGGAGGAGGCGAAGCGGTGCGGCCAACAATTCTATATAAGTGGCCTGTTATTTTCACGTTCGCCGGGAAGCTCCGGCTGCAATCGACGCACAACGTCAGCTATTTGTTGTCTGTTGTCTGCCAAAAAGATGGCTCTAATTACGGTCTTAACTTGCTGAATACTTAGAATGCTTGTCAAATAATAATTACTCGAAAAGCGTTTGCCAGTTTTAAAATGAAATACGCGCGCGTCTTCAAGTTGTTACAGTTTTTCCTATTTCCTTTCTAAACTGAATGCTGCTAGCCCAGGCTTAAATGTGCTTTTTGGCTTTGGTAATTCTGTATATATTTCTGGCTACTCAGTTCATGTTCCGATTAACAAACCAAACTGAACATGAACTGTGACGCCACAGCACAGTGGGCGCTCTTCCAGGTCCTCTTTCCCTCTCTGTCTCTCTCTCACTCTCTTTCTAAGCCCGAATCCTTGCCAAGTGCATGTGGCATGCCGGATGTTGTGACATTTTGGAAAGCGCACAAAAATTTCGACATTTTCACAAAGCGATGCTCGGGAATGCGCGCCGATAGCACTTTCTATATATGTGTGAGTGTTTGCCCCATATTTGTTGCGGTTGTTTTAGTTTTTCATGGTTTCCCATATTCTCTGTGCAACATTTTTGCTAAATATTCAAAAGGCTTGCCAGTTGTCAGTTCTTTTTATGCCATTGAATTTGACAATCTATATCCATCCGTTTTGTTGCACTCATGTGTGTTCAGGGAGCGAATCTGTGTTAGCTTTGTCCAGTGATACTTTATCGAACCAGCTCTGATTCGGACTTTATTTTTGTGACTTTTTGATTGTCTCCGAATACGTAAAAGTGAATGCATTCAAAAAACAACGAACAACGTGTATTGCACGGTAGATTAAATATTAAGGTCTTGTGCTAAATTAATTGAAATTGAATTTTTGATTGTGAGCATTTTCTTTACAAAGTAGAATATAACTTTTTTATATCTGGCGTTGTGGCAATACATTTACATATAACTAGAATTGTCTCATATTTCATTGCGCATCTTTAACATAAGATTTTTGGCTAACATTTTCTTATTATAAGGTTGCATCGCTTATTTAAGTATTGTTGCTTAAGTTTAGAAAGTCGACTTTGTTTTCAATTCGCCAATATACTAGAAAAATTTCAAACTAACGGAAACGTTTTTCTTTTATTTTTTAACAATAAGTTTAAAACGGAACAAAACATTTGTTATTGAAATTTGCGGATTTGCGGATTGCGGGTTTCTGAATTGCGGGGCCAAATATGGGTCTTTTACTTTATTGTTTTTGGAAAAAATTATATATATTAGTATTTTATTTAATTTATTTATTTAATTTATTTTAATTACATACTATTTGCTTCTAAAAAGTATTCCATTTAATTAATTCAGTAACTTTTGTAGTCAGAAAAAATTAAGTATATTTAGATTCGTTTCCATTTTGAAAACTAAAAATAAATTTTTGATGCCTATTAACGAGTGTTGGCAGAACGCAAGCTATCCCAATGTTTGCTCTATCTGTCTCTCTTGCTCTTCCTCTCTTTCCCTCCCGCTGCATTAACGCAACTGCTGCAAAAGACTTGAATATTTGAAATTATTTTTAAGCACGAGGTAGCTGTAAATTGCACCAAAGCCAATTGCGAGTGTTGGGAAATTGTTTTGTGTACGCAGCAGAAGCAGCAGCACAGACAAGATTGGAGTGTTGCAATGCTCGTGGTATAAGGGCAATCAGGATGAGTATAAAACAGAAGCATATACCGATATACAGAGAACAGACGGATACAGAGATAGTAAAATATACTTAGGATGTTGCCCCATTGCACTGGCATAAGTCGCTGCAGTTGCAGCAGCAGCAGTAGCAACAGCAACAGCAGCAGAGGCAACATGACAACAGCAACGGATTTGGATTGCTTGTGTGTGGTGTGCTGCACACACACACACTCGGGCCTGTGGTTAAGGGGAAGCTGCAGCAGAAGTGTTTGTTGTATGCAACTGATTGCAAAGGATTTTATGGTTGCCATTTATGCTGCTGCTGTTGCTGTTGCTGACGATGGCGACAATGCAAAAATATACACAACACAACAACAGCAACAGGAACCGATCGCAGCAGGCAAGGGGCAGCTGATGCACCGCATCCAAGTGCAGGCTAGCAATGGATGGAGGCAGGCGGCTTAAGGGAGGTGCCACTGCTTGTTGCCACATAAGGTGTCGCTGCAGTGGCAAAACATGAGCCCATGACAGCAGCAACAACAGCAGCAGCAGCAGCAGCATTCGAAGTAGCCGTAAAATGCCAACATCAGCATTACATGCAGCAATTGCTGCTGCGGATTTGCAGTTTAATGTCGATGCTATCGAAATGAAATCCTGGCAAGTAGACGCTTTCAGAGACGTTGTTAGCATTACGAATGTGTGTCGACCAGTGTGTGGTCTGATGCTGCTCTTCTTTTTTTGCTGTTGTTGTTGTTGTTGCAGCAACTGTGCCACAGTTTTGATTAGCTTAGGCCAATTGCTGAGCGTTTACCACACGTTTGCATAAGGACGCTTCTCCCAAATGAAGCGTTTTATAAAACTTGACTATAAATGGTCAGCTAATTGCTCGAAGTGTATGCTGCACACAATTTTTATTTAACAGTAAATTAATTGCAGTTGTTGTTGGGTGCTGTTGCAGATAATTGATTCTCCTTATAGCTGTATTTTAATTAGATTTTTTTTTTTAATTGCCATGTTTCTACCTTAAAACTTTAAGGCAATATATAATATAATAATAGTTATAAATAACTCTGCTCGTGCTCTTGTTAACATATAAGACCCAAAGAATTTATAAACATTCCCACAAAATGTACGAAATATTTATTTTATCGGCACACTTACTCCAAGTAACGGGTTCGAGACCCGACAAGGTGGAAAGTGGAGTTGCCTTGAGTCTTCCTAAAGTTGGACACCGGGTAATTTCTTTTTGCATGTGCATATATCCTAGACAGTTTGATTTGCTGTTTGATGTTTGAGCGTTTCCCAACTATAAAGAGTAAGTATCCGTAGTTGCAGAGTATCTTTAAACTAGCAAAAGTGTATCTAAAAGATAATTGCTTTACTTTATCTATCGATTTTTTTTCACTTCATAGTCAATGTCTGCAACATTCAATTGGTATTTGCATCATTTGAAGCTGAACAACTTTTAGTCACATGCTTGCAAATAAAAATAAAAAAAATAGCGTAAAAGCAAAAGACTTCACGTGCCACAAATGAATTCCGCTTTCCCGCTGAACCCTAACAGATACAGCTATTGTTGTAGACCTAACTGCCAGTGAGAACCCTGATGTTTCTCTTATCAAACGCATTGATTTGATTTCAAAGCATTTACATTTGCCCGCACAGCGCCTGGCTGCTCGCTCGTTAACAAAAGATACTTACATATGTATGCATATGTATCTTACAGATACTTGCTGGCATTTGCCTTTGTGTTGCTTTGCCGCTTGTGCCACGTTTCAATTTTTCTCTTTCTTTTGCTTGGTTAGATTTAAATGCCGAAATTTCAATGCTGCACACATCACGACAACGACAGCCGCCCCCCCAAAGGACATTTGTGCCCACCCCCATCAGGTCGCTGTCGTGAATGTATCTAACTCTATGTATCGTCGACTCGCATGCGGGGCACACGTGAAAGTGTAATCACTTGTACTTAATATGCAGATGATGACAATGTGACAATCAAACTGGTTCCAGGTCGCTTACCTTGCCTTACCCCGTCTGCTACACCATTTTGCTCTTTCTCTCCTTGTGTATTCGCTGTATTCGTGGAAGATGACGTTATGGCAATCTGATTATTATTATCATCGTTAGAAGTAATGCTCTACCCCCTTGCATGTAAAACGTATTTTCATGCCCTGATTTCCTACAGGCATCAATGCATTAGGCGTCTTCAACAAAGCACTTTTGAATTCTAAAAAGGCAATTTGTTTTTATTTTTATGTTATGAATTCCATGCTTAAGCATATTTTCCGTTTCCACAGAAAACTGAAAACAAAATATACAATATAATTCAGACAACAATTACAATAGTTTGCTATAAATAATTTGCATAGACCGCAAAGTAAACTAATTGATTTAAAGTTCTTGTACAACATATATAATCCATTTGCCATCTGTTCTACTAGCTCGATCTCAGTGCCTACAATAGCTTGAGCTTTATAATTTCGTATGCAGCCAAATACTTTTGTTTCTTGGCTTTATGCACTTCCTTAGACTTGCCATTTATATTTATTAACGCACTATGCTACTTCATAAAATGATAAAATACAGCGGAAAAAATAAATTCCCAGCCAAAAGTTGGTCATGAAAAATGAACAGCCTGCTACGTGTGTGTGTGTGTAAAGAATACAAATGGGGGAAAAATTGTTTACTTTTTTTTTATTAAAACCTTCTCACACACCATACACTAGCAAGGCATAAAACCGAAAAAACTGTTGATGAAACTGCAGAAACACGCGACCACACAGCAGAGGCGCCGCGACTTTTTCAGATGGAATGCAACAGGAGGCGGCGTGTTAATGCAGAAGGGGCAACAGCAACAACATCGACCCTTGACGGCAAGTGCCAAACTCGTGATGAACTGAAGCTGAAGCAGCTCTGGTCAGTGGTCCTCGTACTCGTGGGCTCGCATTCATCACGTCAAGATTTACAGGCAGCCGCACGTCTCGTTCGTCGCCTGCCAGAGGGCGCATTTCATGTTTTCCCTTGAGCCCTTTTCTCTGGTCTCTTTTACGAGCCAGCAACAAGGACTACACCCGACAGTCTTTTTTTTTTGCCTCCTCCTCCATTTTGACTTTAGCTCTAATGAGGCATGCTGTTGACTGTGAAACTCCGCTGCTGTTCCATTTTTTTGATTGTGCCCTGTTTGACCGTCGCTTTAAAATGTGAAGTTGTGCGAGGAGCGAAAATTGCATTTAATTGCATGAGCGCAACTTTTGCTTGTTTTAACATATTTGTTACTCATACGCACCGTTGAGCACAAACCAAATTACGTATACGCCAAGTCACACGCGGGCATCTAGCAAAGCCGACGGGAAAGCTGTTAGCTGTTTAGCAGTCTACAAATAAAAATGTGTATTGCCTTCACCCCTCCACTACGTGGATAGTGTATATTGAATTATCACAAATGTTCCATCAACACGTTACATCAATTATTATTACTAAATTATGTTTCTTTTATTTTATATTGTAATTATTGTTAATTTTTTTGATTTGGTATCAAATGCTGGTTTATCAACAATTTCTGTAATTGAATAACAGATATGTGTATATATATAAAAAGATTTGCCTTTGGCTGATTGCGTTTCATTTAAACAGTTTAATTAAAAATGTTCGTATTGGTTGCAGTAAGTTTTTGGGGTATGTTTTTTATTAGGCAGGGCGCCCACATATGTTGCCATGTTTAATTGCTTTATAAACCCGCAAAGCAAGTGCTGCCTCTGCCTTAGCGCCGCCGACAGATAAACACAGACAAAGAAATAAGCCCACAGCGCCATTATGGCATTTAGAAAAGGAGTTGAACATGAAGGCGGCAACAAGGATACACAAAAACAATTACACACACAGCCAGATATTTGAACGAAAACAAAGCTTAAGACAACAGCGCGAAAGGCAATTTTAACTTTTCTTATGTATACCTCATGGAAAAGTACTTTTCGTTGTTCTACAATATACATTTTCTAGCGAGCTCATTTCAAACACTTGTGTCTTTTGTGTAGTGCATTAAGAATGGACTGTGCATATGTTGCCTTGCGGTTCTCTAATTAGTAGAAAAGAAGGGGCACCAATAGTCGGTTATTATAATATTAAGGCATACATATACATACATACATATATACATATTTGAAAATTGCTTAGAAGTATTTGAATTTCACATCGCCTGGTTAAACTTTACACTTCTTTTCCTTAGTTAATAAATTTCAAAACTGATCATTTTTGCTGGATTTCAACCGGCGACTTGTTCGCTTGTTAGTGCAGTGCCAAAATACCAAAATTACACATGCGTATGAGTTCTTTCTTCCCCACATAAGGATCTAAGTTTTTAATGGATATTTATGTCATTCAATGTTCGCTTGTTACTTTATTGGACAATATTTCATTATTAATTTATACAGTATTCGAAAATCAAAATGGTTAATCATTATTCAGCGGACAACATTGCCTGATTTATATATTATACCCAATCCCATTTAGAGAAGTTTAAGTTTCGGTTATTTCAACAAATCTACATGAGTTTTTAGAGCTCAGCGAAATTCCATCCTAACTTTGGCTATGTTTTAAATCCAAAAAGCCCACACATATGCTGCAATCAAAATTAATAATAATGATAATGAAAGATTAATAATAAAAAAATAATGAGAATAATGCTTAATACCTACTATATATAAATGAAAATGCATTAAAATTGTAAGACAAAATCAATCAAAGTTAATC